>NW_010358712.1:11256-56256 GCF_000414095.1 Morus notabilis | reverse complement strand
ATATATATATATATATATATATATATATATATATATATATATATATATATATATATATATATATATATATATATATATATATATATATATATATATATATATATATATATATATATATATATATATATATATATATATATATATATATATATATATATATATATATATATATATATATATATATATATATATATATATATATATATATATATATATATATATATATATATATATATATATATATATATATATATATATATATATATATATATATATATATATATATATATATATATATATATATATATATATATATATATATATATATATATATATATATATATATATATATATATATATATATATATATATATATATATATATATATATATATATATATATATATATATATATATATATATATATATATATATATATATATATATATATATATATATATATATATATATATATATATATATATATATATATATATATATATATATATATATATATATATATATATATATATATATATATATATATATATATATATATATATATATATATATATATATATATATATATATATATATATATATATATATATATATATATATATATATATATATATATATATATATATATATATATATATATATATATATATATATATATATATATATATATATATATATATATATATATATATATATATATATATATATATATATATATATATATATATATATATATATATATATATATATATATATATATATATATATATATATATATATATATATATATATATATATATATATATATATATATATATATATATATATATATATATATATATATATATATATATATATATATATATATATATATATATATATATATATATATATATATATATATATATATATATATATATATATATATATATATATATATATATATATATATATATATATATATATATATATATATATATATATATATATATATATATATATATATATATATATATATATATATATATATATATATATATATATATATATATATATATATATATATATATATATATATATATATATATATATATATGCAAAGTACTTGGGTAAATGCATGATTGGTCATCGAGGAACATAGATATACTTTGATAATGAGCTAAGGACGTCATATGTATTTAAATTTTCATGCGAGTATCTAGCAATATGGAAAATATTTTTCGTAGTCGTACGTAAGTTTTTAGGGCTCGTTTAGTTCGCTAATTCAAGTTTTTAATTCTAGTTGAGACGTGACTTGTGAGAGTTTTTTACTGTAGTAAAAAAGTTAGATGTGACTGTTTCTGAGAGCTTTTTACTGTAGTAAAACTCGAATTTTAAATTCGAATCGGTGAAATGAACAGAGTCAATTTTCTTTTGACTGAGGTGCATACGGTCCATTTTGAAATGTCTTTTTGTCATAAGAAAAAATAGTCAGTGATTGGTCAATGAGATCAAATCAATATAAATGATTAACTACCAAGTAAATGAGTTACTTAGTACATTATTGATTGACTAATTTTTCAAATAGTCATTTTTCGAGTTAAAAAAATCTTAAGAATTTATTAAAACAATGATTAAAAAAAGGTTATTTTCCTGCATTTTTTTATTGGATAAATGATTAGCTAAAATAAAGGGGATGTTTGGTTGGAGGATTCAAATCATGATTTGAACCATGGTTCATGGTTCGTTACAGTGTTTTTCCTCACAAAAAATACACGTAAATCAAAAATAGTTCTAATCACATGATTCTAATCCATGAACCAAACGTCTTCAAAGTATCAAAACAATAATCAGTCGTACATATATTATAATACATATAGTAAACTCACACTATTTGCCATAATTTATGTTGTATGTATTTTGTAATTAATTATGAATAAGAGTTGATCTTTTAACGGAGAGAGAGAGAGAGAGAGAGAGAGAGAGAGAGAGAGAGAGAGAGAGAGAGAGAGACTGTACCTGAGCTAAGAAGCCTCCCATGGCTGGGCCAACGACCAATCCAATGCCCCACGCTGTACTCACCTGAAAACAAGCGTCTTCTATGGTAAGATATATTGACATATGTACCGTACCAAAAATAAATATATTATATGTGAATAATTGTTTCAAAAGTATTTAACGTTAAGAACTTTCTTCTTTTTTTTTTTTTTTTCAGGAACATTTGAAGTTAATTAATTAGTCTCACCGCTGACAGTCCTAAAGCTTGGCGTTCCTCCCGGAATATTTCACATGCATAGGCCTGGTTATATCATTCAAGCTAATAAATTAGTCATACCACAAAAATTAAGATACTTAAAGAAAAGATAAATAATTGCTATGTACAAAATATTTTAATACGTGCTATAAAAAAAGATATCCTAAAAGATAGGAAAATTCTACGATAGAATTTAAAATTTTTAACTGTTAGATTAAAAATTTTTAACAGTCTAATTTATAAGTGTACAGAATGAAAATACATTTATAGATCACAATGTTTCAAAATCAATCTAATAATTTAAATAGCTATGCATAACGATGACAAAAGAAGATAGTTTCTACTAGAAAAATTGCTAGAAGAAAATAAAGACAGCATCCTCTATTTAGTTTATTTAATATAAAGTTTTTGTCATCATATGATCCATAGTGGTTCGCAAAACAAGTACTAATATACTCTAATACAGTTATACTAATTATGAAAAACATAATCTTTACATTACATTTGGCTTTTTTTTTTATGAGTAAAAGTGTAAAGCAAAAAAAAAAAAGGTCTTTTTCCAAAAGCACGAATATTCCAAACTGTAAGCCTAAACCATAAGCTTAAGATAATTATGGTTTATTTTTTGAAAAAAAAGAGGCAAACATCATAAAATTTTTAAAACATTTTTGAAGTAAAAAACATATTTTTGAAACGATTAAAGTAAACAGTATATTTATTGGTAAATAATTTATTTATCTGATGTAAATAAATTATTTAAGTAGAGTATTTATCTATAAATAAATTACTTATGATAGGTGAATAAATATTTACCAATAAATATACTATTTACTTAAATCATTTCAAAATATATTTGCTTAAAATCGTTTCAAAATAAAATAAATTAACGGTCAATAATAATATTTAAACATTTGCCTTCTGAATTTGTAAGGTTTTGACAATTATCTTCTCAACTTTTAATTTTGATAATTTGTCTCCTAACTTACAAATTAAACTGCCGCATTGTGTTCCATTTTATCAAATTTACTTCAGACTTATGGAATTGAGAGTTAGAAAATTAAGAGCTTGTTTGGAAGGTAACCAAAATTAAATTTTATAAGAGAAAACAATGTAGTCTAGAATTTTTTTTAAATTCAAATTTTTTGTAATAGATAACACCTTTGAACCATTTTGGAGGTACTACGAACATATCCTTCAAACGGACTCTAAGAAATTTGTATTACAGTGTAATTGACGTGTTGAAATATTTTGCTAAATGTGTTTTTTTATCACTGATTTTACACAAGTACCAACATTAAAATGAGATCTGTTATTATAACAGTTATGAGACAAGTTGTCAAAACCTACAAATACATCTTCAGACATTCAATTCAAACTTAAATTTATTAAACTATTAACTTTATTTGAAATCAATCTTCATAGTTAGTAGTTGATCCAGCAGATGTATCAGTGTTGTTGTTAAAGTTTTTTTTTTTTTTTTTTTTTTTTTTTTAAATTTTTTTTTTTTTTTTTTTTTTTTTTTTGAAAAACATATTACTATAAAAGTTATTGGATACTGTTAATAATCAAAAGTTATAAAATAATAGTAATTTGAACTTCCAAACATATCTCTGCATATATTAAGGATCTGTTTAGTTCGTTAATTGAAGTTTTTAATTCGAGTTGAGACGTGACTTTATGTGAGAATTTTTTACTGTAGTAAAAAAATTAAATATTACTGTTTATGAGATCTTTTTACTGTAGTAAAAAAGTTAGATATGACTGTTTCTAAGAGCTTTTTACTGTAGTAAAAACGTTAAATATGACTGTTTCTGAGAGCTTTTTACTATAACAAAACTCAAATTTTAAACTTAAATTAGTGAAATGAACGAAAGAGTGCAATAGTACCTTATAGGTCCAAGTAGACCATTCAGACTTCCAAGAAGAAACCTTGTGGTGAGGGCCATCCAAAAGTTCAAACTAAGTCCAAAGAGCGTGTTGAAAATAACCCTGAGAGATATCACTAAGATCACTATCAAATTTCCCTTAATTAAAAAAAATATATATGTACTGTTAAATAAAATGAATTAATAATGCTGGGATCCTAATTTTTTTTAGTTTGTGCCAACACGTAATGAGTTGTTATTACTTACTAATATGTATTTACGTAAGTAATTATATATATCTTTAATATTAAATATCAATTCTATGAGTAAAAATAGGAAAACTAGATATTGTTGATTAAAAAAAAAAAAAAACTCTTAACAAAAATTAGGACCGTAGCACAATTAAAAATGAATTATTACACTGTGATCGTCCCTATTAATATGACGGGTTTTCTACCATAACGATCAGCCACTATTCCCCAAAACACCGATGTCAGAGCTCTGCCAAACATATATGATGAGCCTTCAATAAGATTTTTAAATCTGTTAGAATTAACCATTAATTTCTTATGAAAGAAAATACGGAATAAAAACAATAAAAAATTTTAATGAAACCAAAATTAATTACGTACCTATATAACCAGCATAGTAGCCAATATCCTCCTCTCTTTTTGCTATGTTCAAATCCCTAATCTGGAAAAGTAATTAGCACGGAAATATAAGTACAAGGTTTTTATGTCATAATATTTGAGATACTATGGATAACCGAAGATTTTTTTTTTTTTTTCCTAATGACTAAAAAAGAAAAAACATAAATATGTAACAACATGGGCTAATATTCAATGTTTTTGGATATTAAAGTTCATTAAGCTCGTCAATTATTTATAGTACCATGTACTGACACCATCTGCATTTTCCATCCGCATGTTACTGCTATGTTTGGTAGGAAGAAAAGAAAATATGATAGAAAGAAAATATAGAAGTGATGGAAAATAATAATGATGGAAAGAAAATTGATTTTCTTTTATGTTGTTTGGTATGAGAAGATGGAAAGAAAATGAGCTTACTTTCACTTGTTTGGTATTGGAAGTTAAATTAGGAGGAAAGAAAAAATCTTACTTGTAAATTACTTTTATACCCTTAAATTTTTTATTTAGATATTGATGGAGAAAATGGTAGTTTAGTAACTTTACTCACTTTAATGAGTTGTCCCCATTTTTCATCCCATTTTCTGCCCACTTGTGAAAAGAAAAAAAAATAGTGGGCCCCACATGCATTATTTTTCACTCCATTTTCTCTTCCTTTCTCTTTTCTCTCTTACCAAACAACCTACATTTTCATTTTTCCTCCCAAAATCCATCCACCTTCTTCCTTTCTTCTACTTTTCTTTCCTACCAAACATACAAAGGACCACAAATATATGCTGTCCAAAACACATACACATATATAAATATGTATTAATTTTAGGCTTCGTTTATTTTACCGATTCGAGTTTAGAATTTGAATTGTATTACAGTAAAAAACTCTCAAAAATAATCACGTTTAACTTTTTTGCGACAGTAAAAAAACTCATATAATATCACATTTTAATTCAAATTAAAAAATCAAATCAGCGAACTAAACGGGCCCTTAATATACCTAATCTTTGATTCTTTGTCTAGCCATGACATGAGCAATGACATTGCATATTCACTGATACTTTAATGGAAATTCAATCCATATGACCGATCAGGAATATGCCATATGCATGTGCAAATTAATTTATAAGATGTAGTATACATTTGTGTGTACACACATATATATACAAATATATATAAATATACAATTATGTATATAAACTCTTAATTAAGTCGCATTTGTATTGTCCAGTAATTGTCACGTTTTCTTATTGCCCACCCATTCGTAACACATAAGTGTAACACTCAATATTATATATATTAAACTATATTTTTTTGAATGTTATGCCGAAACAAATTGAGTATTGCACATATCAGCAAACAATATTATACAAGGATATAAAAAAATTATGGTCGTGTTTGGAATTGATCATGTTTTTGTTTTTTACGTTTTTTGAGAAAGAAAAAATGAAAACGTGTCCAAAACGGCGTTCGGCGCAATAAAAATAAAAAACGAAAATGAAAACGATTTTTTGGTTTAGTATAAAATGAGAGAAATGAAAAATGACTTTTAGTCGTTTTTCATTTTTTATTTTCGTTTTCTCCTCTCTCGAGCGAAGAGAGAGAAAGAGAGACATTAATGAATTTTTTTATACTCAAAATAATCTCTTGATAAAACTATCAAACGCATTTTCAAAAATGATTTCTGTCAGAGATTGAAAACGTTTTCATTTTTATTTTTATACAAAAAATGAAATCATTTTGAAATAAATTTCAAACGCGCCTATGTTTTCGAAACAGATTCATTAAGATAATTATATATATATGTATGTATGTATGTGTATGCATGCGTGCAAATAGATTTTTAAGTGAGTAGGTGTATGCTTCTAACATCTTACACGAGCTTTTAAGTGAATGGAATTGGGTTGGTCTCGTTCAATAATTGTCACTTATATCTCGTCAGCTAGTTAAGTCCTACATCTCTATTTATTTATGAGCACTTTATTATGTGTCCCATACAAAAGCAAGTCTCACTTGTAGGGTCCAAGTGAGTCTCATTTTGTGGGACTTATCTCTTTGTATTTATGGGGTTAAACTCCATCGGATATAAAACAATTTCTTTTAATTATGTATTTTCCTATGATGACATCATCATCATCAGTTGATTTCTATGCTTCTATATTTTCTGGCCGAATATTATGATGAAGAGATCAACAACATCAACATATATTAAGAGCAATTCTAACAATACTAGTTAAAATAGTTAAGATTAAGCTAAAATTTAGATTTTCTCCGCTCTAACTATTAACTAAATGATTAGTTATTTTGAAGAATCTATTTCACACTAGTTAAATATAATTAGGAATAAGGAACTAGCCATTTAATTTTTAGTATTATTTTATTCTTTTAAACCGTAATAAATGTAAAGATTCTTTTTAAAATCAATAAAATTATTTATATTTTTAAACTCAATAAATATACAAACAATCTATGCTTAATTAAAATAAAGAAAAAGTTAGAATGTATCACTCAAAAATTACTGACTAAATTAATCTGTTAGCTATTTTAAGTAAAATTTAACTAAAATTTAAAGAGTGCTTTAGAGATGTTCTAAATACTTTTAACATTCAGAGAGAGAAAAAAAATCTTTTAAACATTCTCCCGCGTCAACTATTGTCAATACACCAAAGCAAAATACAGCAAATCGATCTGTCCAATTAAAACGACAACACTGGCCGAATTAATAATTGTGGTAGATGAAACATCAGTGATTCATGCCATCAAAGTCCGCATCTGTTTAGTTCGTTGATTCGAGTTTTTAATTTAAGTTGAGATTTAATTTTTTATGAGAATTTTTTACTGTAATAAAAAAGTTAAATGTGACTGTTTCTGATAATTTTTTACTATAACAAAACTCAAATTATAAACTAAAATCGGTGAAATGAACGTGGCCTAAAAAAAAGTAGGCCAAGTCATTGTCGTTATTAATTAACTATGTGAAGACCCAAAAAGGACTTGTAACCATTATCACATTAACAGAAAAATGTTAATATTATTTTTTTTATCACTTTTTTATTATTATTATATTTATTATTTAATACGTAAATTTTATTATTTATTTTTTAAACGTAAATTTTATTATTTTATTTTTTAAAAATAATAATATATTATGACAATAGAATTTAATGACAAAAAAAAAATGTAAAAAAAAGTGATGTCAGCAAGATTAAAGGAATAACTCATCACAGCCGGAAAACGACAAGTAAACCAATCCGCAGATTAAAAATCTAAACAAAACAAATTATTTCAGCACAAAGAAGGCGCGAGATTAATTGTGATGGGACACTCACCATGAAATAGAGGAACGGAAAGAGAGATGATATTGGAAGAGCTGGAAAGACATAATTACCAAAAGAGAGGGAAGGAAAAAGAGATCATAATCAGAGATGGAAGTAATATATATATATATATTATATAACTAATACACACATATATATATATATATATGTGAGTGTGTGTGTGTGTGTATTATGATGTTTGAGTTTTTAATAGAATATCATAATTTAAATAAGATATGAAAAAGAGTAGCAAAAAATAAAGTACGAAAAAGAAAACATTTGTTTTCATTCCACTAGCGGCCATGTACATATATTTAGCTTTATGCATAAATGAACCTCGTGCTGTTTCTTCAAATCACCGTCAAAATTGGTTCTTTAATAAATTAATAAGAATAATAGTATTGGTATACATGTGAACACGTACGCTAAATTCTAAACAGCATTATTCTTAAAAAAAATGTTTTCACATCCGAACAAATGAAAAAAAAAAAAAAAGGAATAAAATAAAGAGAGAAAGAGAGAAATAGGTCAAGATTTAAGATAAATTAAAATTAATAGGTCAATAGTTTACATAAGTTAATAAATATGCTAAATTATTATTTTCGTCTATAACTTGTCTGGTTATGAACCATAACTTGACAAGTTATTCATGATTTTTATCCATAATTTGTCTGGCTATGAACCATAACTTGACAAGTTTGTCCATAACTTATCTGGTTATGAACTATAACTTGACAAGTTATGACCTATTAATTTTTATAATTAAAAATTAACTTATATACTTTTTTAAAGTTTTTATATTGACCTATTTTCTACTATTTTCTTAAAATAAATCTAATTAAAATAGAAATTATCAAAATGGGTAGGCCCGGGATCATCATTTCATAATAGCCCACTACTGCTCTTATTCTCGTAATTTGAAGTTTTGATCCTAAGAGAGATTTATTATTATTATTAATTTTTAATTCACTATTATTATTATTGTTATTGTTATTTTGATGAATGGATACGGACCTGAGAGAGTACGGCTATACCTTTATCGGCCGTGCACCGGGTTCTCCGGCATGCCCTTATATATAAATATATGTGTGTGTAGTGACTTAAATCCAACAAGAAAATAGCCGAGATACAGTGCATTAATCCTCAGCAAGTTTGTCCAATAAATGAAAGAGGATGTAGAAGACGGACGGAGCAGTTTTTTTTTTTTTTTTTTTTTCTGGTTCTAATCAATCAATACATGATATATATATATATATATATATATATATACACACACAATATAAAACTATATTTAACAACATGTTTGTTTTATGCGTACTTTCTGTTCGAATATATGAACCAATAAACATATAATTAATAAGATGTGTAGAAACTTAATAATTACCTGAAGCGAGCACAATCATCCATATGCGAATAAGGTCCCGAATGGGGAAACCGCGCTGCAAATCCTTGTACTGCTCAACCCTGCAGCCTGGGCAATTTGGGAAGTATTCCTTCTTAATCAGCAGCCTCTCTCTTATCTCATTATCTTCTCCTCCCATGTTTTTTTTTTTTTTTTGCTTTCACTTGATTATCTCTCTAGATATCGGAGTATTTGTTATGGAGATCGATGTTTGAAGAGTAATACGCTTTAATTCTGTGCTTGCAAGAAAGCAGAATATCAAAACAATTTCTCTTGCGGTACGTATAGAAAGCTAGCGACAAAATTTGGTTTGTCTTTTTTATTCTACGTCAGCCAGTGCGGAATCAAAATGCTTGTCCGCCGTAATATGACGAATCATAACAAGTCAATTTAGGCAGAGGAGAGATGATATATATTTTATACTAAGCCTTTTTCACTTTAAGGATTCGAGTTGAGATGTGACATTTTTTAAGAGTTTTTTACTGTAGTAAAAAAAGTTAGATGTGACATTTTCCGAGAGCTTTTTACTGTAGAAACTTAAAACTGAAAACTCGAATCAGTGAAATGAACGAGGCCTAAGACTTTGCATATATTCGAATATTCAATTTGAGTTGAGATGTGATATTTTTTAAGAGTTTTTAACTGTAGTAAAAAATGTTAAATGTGACATTTTTTGAGAGCTTTTAACTGTAAAAAAAATTAAAATTAAAAATTTGAATAAGTGAAATAAACAAGACCATTGTAATGCTTGGGACACTGATTAACTCAATCTCAACTTTTATATATTAACAAATATCACATTTAAGTTGTCATATTTTTATTATTAATTGACGTGATAATATTTATTAATATTGTAAAAATGATCTCCTAAAAAAAAAAATTATAAAAATAACAATTTATTATGTCCACATGATAAGAATTAAAATTTGAGACGGCATTATTCTTATTTATATATATTATATATAATATATATAATCAGCAGCCATGACAAGGAAACCCCACAGCTTAGAATAGACCATTCGATAAATAATACCCACCAGCGCATATAATTATGTGAAATTACCAAGTTAGATGCAACGTTAATGTAATTTTGCTACACGGACACGCGTTATAGCTGTTATAATAAATTTAAGATATCGATCGACTATTTATTCCAATTCATTTCTGTTGAACCTTTGGTGGTTCAATTATATATATGGGTGTAGTTTAATGATTATTTTTAATATTTATTTATTAATGGGTATAATTATTTTACTAATGTTACAATTATATTTAAATAGTTGATAAAAAAATTTATGACAATTAATAACTTGAATATTTAACACGTTACATCATCAGATTTTCATTTTTACTAAGTAACCACGGTGGGATTAATATAACTATTAAAAACTCATTTATATACTACGATGAAATTAATATAACTATTAAAAACCCGTATATATATTAATAATTGAACGCACGACTCTTGCGTTTTTATGTTTATTTTTTGAACAAAAACCGTGTTTCTATTAGTACACACAATGGCATAAAAACTATACATGGCATGTGACAATTGCTTTTCCATTTCATGAGGCTCAAATTATGGTTGGTTTTTTTTATTCTGCGCTATATATTGTTGTTTATTGTTTTTGTCCTTGAATTAATTATTATCAAGAACAAGAAGTCAAGAACCACATGGCTCATTTAAATTGAATGTTTTTCCTGCTTTTTGGCCTGATCCTATAACATGTTCCTGAAACCTCATTTTCCTTTCTCTCTCCTGATCACATTATTTCCTGCGAGTCCTTTTGTTTCCTTGCCAATTGCCAAAACAAAGGTTTTGACAGGTTGTAAATATTTGATAATTTAATTTAATTAATTAAGAGATCTAATACTTGCAAAGTTGGAGTTTTGTGCTTGCAATAAAATGTAGGAAAAAATCATAGAGATACGTTTCAAAATTTGATACTACATAATATTCATTATATGATATATACAACAAAGAAATCAAAACCAAATGGAACTGGTTAACTAGATACATAGGAGTGACTATTTCTCTTGTGAACAAGTACTGCGTGCATCAAATGGGAAAATATTTTGAAGAATACCAAAAAAAAAAAAAAAGAACCACCTTGGGATTTATTATTCCATGAATATTTAGGGCATGTTCTTTTGTCCAAAAAACTAAAAAAAAAGACAACTCGAGTTTTAATTTTATTTAAGTTCAGGTTCTTTTAAGTTTCAATTTTATTCAACTTTACTCAACTTTATTCAAGTTACAACTTCAACTCAAGTTATAACTCAAATTCAACTAAAAAATTACACTCAAGTTACACTCAAAGGGCCCGTTTAGTTCGTTGATTCGAGTTTTTAATTCGATTTGAGATATGATTTTATGTGAGAGCTTTTTACTGTAGCAAAAAAGTTAGATGTGATTGTTTGTGAGAGCTTTTTACTGTAGCAAAACTCGAATTCTAAACTCAAATCAGCGAAATGAACGGGGCGTAAAAGAACAACCCCTTAGAGTTTTGGATATGTTCCACATAAATGGACTAGTAAGGTAAAAAAAAAAAAGTGTCACATAAATTTGACCCACAAAAAAGTTGTAAGATGTACCAATTTTCTCAAAAAGAAAAAAAAAAGAAAGAAAGAGAAAAATGAATATTAAGGAGACATTCATCATTATTAATTTATATGGTCACATACATTAAGGTAGAGCTGTAGCCTATAAAGAGCCCTGGTTGACTTAATAGAAAAATTCAATGAATTTATCAATAGAATTACAAAACTGGAGTTAGTGACTAAATGGAAAATTTATTCGAGATTTAAGAAAATTTAAACATTTTAGAAATTAAAGTTTGAGCACATAATTAATATTTTAGAGATAGGTCTCGTTTGCTTCGAGTCTCAAGACTCAACAAAATAAACAAATGAAAATCCAAAAATGTAAATAAATTAAATTCCAATTGTTGAATAATCCGCACTAATTAACTGTCAAAATGGAAAACAGAAGAAAAGTCTATAGTTTGGCTATACACAGCTTTCATAAAAATTAAAATGTTCCACACTTTCTGTAGTCTACCCCTCTTTCTTTTTGCCACACTTTATGTAGTCCCTCTTTCTTTTTGCCACACTTTCTGTTGTCTACCCCTCTTTCTTTTTGCCACACTTTCTGTAGTCCCTCTTTCTTTTTGCCACACTTTCTGTTGTCTACCCCTCGTTTTTAGCCCCTGGAAATTTTGTAAGTATGACATTGGAGAAAAATAGCCTTTTCAAAGTCTCTTGATCGTGGACAAATAACATAATTGCTATGGAAGGTCACAACATTATAGAACTTAAAAAGGTTGAAAATTGAATTTGTTCTTTATTTATTTATTTTGAGCTTATATATATTAACACTTTCTTTACCTCATTATAATTGAAGACTATTTGTGTAGATAACAAAAAGTCTCTATTGTAATTAAATGATCCTGATGAAGTACTCTTTTTTTTTTTAATTTTCTTTTTCAGAAACTTTCCATCATGCTTCTGCTGAGATGGAAACATTTATCAGGTGAATTGAAGTTATTTAATACCAAACAAATTATTCGTTGCTATAAAGATGTAGATATTTGGGATGCGTTTGAAACTTGTTCTAAAATGATTTTATTTTTTGTATGAAAATGAAAATGAAAACGTTTTCAATCTCAGACATAAATCATTTTTAAAAATATATTTGGTAGTTTTATCAAGAGATTATTTTCAGTATAAAAAATTCATTAATGTCTCTCTTTCTCTCTCTCTACTCAGAGAGGAGAAAACGAAAATAAAAAATAAAAAACGACTAAAAATTATTTTTTATTTATCTCTCATTTTACACTAAACTAAAAAATTATTTTTATTTTTATTTTTTATTTTTATTGCGTCAAACGTCATTTTAAAAATATTTTTATTTTTTTCTCAAAAAAAATAAAAAATAAAAATGAAATCAATTTCAAACACAATTTTGAGAGCTGGTCACCTTTTTCACAATTTGTCATAATTGGATCAAGCACCGTGATACCGCAAAAGCCGAAAGGCGTTGTGATGTCAGATGCATGTCCTTTGGGCTTGGTCATCTGATGCCATAATTGTTTATTGGGCTTTTAGGCCTTCTACAGTTTACTAGTTATGTTTTCTTTCGGCAGACAAACACGCCTTTAAAAAGCCAACCCGTGATGTTTGATCCTCAAACATTGGCTCCTTAATTTCTACTCTTTTACATTAGAACTGTCAAAGGTCCAACATATAGATATCAGAGAGAGAACTAAAAATGCGATCACTAAAATAACGTTATTTTATTTCCGTCATTATCGTAAATTTATCTCATGTCACTAATAACTTATAAATTATTTTTTTATAATCTATAAGTTATTTTTTGTAATCTGTAGGTTATCTGTTCATAACCTGTAGGTTATTTTCTGTAGTTACATTAAAATTTTGGATAGTATCATAAATAATTGAGTTGAAAAAAAATAGTTAAACTTAAAAATTTATCTTTCTAAAATTACTCCAATGGCCAAAAAAGTAATCTATAAGATTAATACTAGTAAATTACCATATGTCGCCGGACGACAAAATCTCCGCCGTTGCTCGCGGGTCACCAGTTGCCAACCGCCGGTCATAATCTATCAGATTATGTTTCTTAATCTAGCAAATTATTTTCTATTTTCAACAAAAAATGATAAGTTGTCTACAACTTCAGTGTCGGTAGTTGGTCGCCAACTGCTGACTATAATCTGCCAAATTATGTTTTATCATCTGCGATATTATATTTCTATTTTCAATAAAATATGACAGACTGTCTCTGACCTCAACGTCGGTTGTTGTTGGTCATAATTTGGCATATTACTCTTCATGATCTACCAAATTATATTTTACTTTCAACTAAAATAGATTGACCGCTTCCGATCTTCGACGTCGTTTGCATGAGAATAATCTGGCAGATTTTCTCTTCATAATTTACCAAATTGTTTGTTTACTTTCGACTAAAAAATAATTGATGGCCTCCGGTTTCTGACGTTGATCTTCAGCGTCGGCTGTGGACCATAATCTGTCATGTTTCACAATCTAATGAATTATTTCTTCATATACGCGGCGGCGTTGGTGGCGGCGAATCAAGAGTAGTGACGTTGCGAGGGCGATTTTTCAGTTGGTCAAAGAATGCGAAAGTTTTTCTTCAGTTAAATCCTTGCACTATAAACAGACCATTAATGGGTAGTGTCAGATGTTTTTGGTCTCCATTTGGAATTTCTAAGCACTCTATTTTTACGCTAAAGAAATTCATAACTAATAAGGTCTGACAATACCCACACACTAATGATTGTGGAAAGGAGAAGAACAATTTTAATTTAATTAACTCTTAATTAAATTGAATTTACATACTTAACTTTGATTTATTCCACTAAAAATCAAAGCCACACTTTTATATTATAGAGATGTTAAGAGGAATCTAACTTCTAAGTAACAATTTCAAGCTGGTCCGTGGATGTAATTACTTCTTATGGTTTATAATCCACGAAAATATTCTTAATTAGAACAAGAGAAAGATTTTTGATTCTTTCTCTTATTCTAATATAGAGGGTTTTAAAAATCTTTCTTATTACTTTTTATTGTTCATTATCATTAATTCTCGAGTGGATTATTATTTATGATCCTATCATATATTTACTGTAGTTTTGAATTGATACTTATGGAATATGCTCTCTCTTTTTCTTTTCTTTTTTTTAATGAAAAATTTCATTAATAAATTAACAAATTATACAACCATAGACATTAACTGGATTCACCAGTGAAGATGGATGAAGCATAAAGACGAACACAAGTGTCGAGATTCAAGGGAGAAAGATTTGCGCACAAACAAAATCGAGCGCGACCAAAGCTCGTTAATAAGAACCACTATAGTTCATAGATAAAACCAGTCGACTGAGACCAAACCCTTAATAATGGGGACACAAGTGACAAAGTCTAGGAAAAAATCTAAGTGTAAGCAAACACATACACCGTCGATAACTAACTCAGACAGATGAGACATATAAACAAAATCGAAATGTGGGAAAATCCCCTCATTTATTACAATACATAAACTTAGTGAAAATAAATCATTTATTAAAATTAAGAAAACACTATAAAACCTACAAACAGCCCCAACCATGTAGGAATAGATGTCGATGACAAGCAAACAACCAGTGTATGCATGCCAAAAAAATGGATCTCAGCAGAGCCGCTGTAGCAGAAGCGCAACCGCCACCGATGAAACTGAATAGAAAAAATAACCCGAACGATGCCCTTGCGCTACATATCCACCAACAACCTCCCGCTCTCGCACCAACAAAAGCCATCAAATAAAGCTGCAAATTTAGGCTGGGTTAAATGGGCCGACTTGAGGCCCGCTATTGTTGGCCCGGGCCCGGCCCTAAATTTTTTAAGTTTAGGGCTATACTAGGCCAACCCTCTCTCCTTTAGGGCCGGTCCGGCCCAAACATAATATTTTTAAAGATTTTTTTGAAAATACTTTATAAAATTCCGGGCCGGTCTTAAACTTTTAGAGCTTAGGACCGGGTTGGGCCGATCCTATCTCTTTTAGGGCCAAGCTAGGCAGCCCAAGCTTACACCTCTACCGTCAAGCCTCCATCTCCGGTACCAATTGCCCTAAGACACCTTACAAGATCTATGCCTCCATCACCAGGTCGCACCCATCAACCACTGACCACGCCTGACCTCAGCCACTATCTCAAAGGCTAGGAGGTTGGTGACCAACCAGTGGTGGTGCCAAATTTCGGCCCTAAGAAGAGATCTTAAACTCGAAACTCTAACCGCCTCACAAGAAAAAGAAAAAAAAAGAGAAGAGAAAAAAAAAAGTACATGCTTTCTCTACCCGTGGATCTTATTATGTCGATGGCTATTTTTTCTTTGAAGCATATTGATTGTTATTTTGTCTTGCTACCCATATGATTATGTCACCAAACGCTGAATTATTGATCATCTATTAATCCGAACTTTTGACAAGTAAAATACATAATATATACTCGTGAGTCCATTAATTATTAATTTCTTTTTCTAAGATAAAATCAATACTCTCACCTTTCACTTTCTAAAAAACAAAACTCCATTTTTTCAAAAGAAAATTTCCCATTAGAATTATTAGATACTTTTTATATGATAAAAATAATTATAATTGTCGCACAATTAATATTATAACTTAAAAGATATACAAATTTAATTACACGTAATCTCAATGTCAAGAAGATTTACGTTCATGTTCCAACGAAATCACTCTCCAAATAAATTCTCACAAAAAAAAAAAAAGAAACACTCTCCAAATAATAATCTCTTTTGCTTTGAGTAAATAATAATCTACTTTTTAAGCAAAAAAATAATAATAATAATAGTCTACTTTTTTGTGCGTAAGTAATTGAAAATAATCTCCCCTTTAAATGTTGCACGCAATCTATTTCAAAAATAAGCCGCACACATGGGGTTCATTCTTTTTATTTTTTATTTTTTTTATACAACAAAGAATCAAAATCCTTGGTGCCGTCAGGGTCTTGTTCATTTTACCGATTAGAGTTTTCAGTTTTAAATTTTTATAGTTAAAATTTTTTAAAAAATATCACATTTAATTTTTTTTATTACAGTTAAAAATTCTTAAAAAATATCACATCTTAATTAAAATTAAAAACTCAAATTCACGAAACGAAGGAGACTAGACGAAGCCGACTTAGGCCACATGGGGCCACTATTACCACAGACATATCTACACATTTTATTTTTTTTCCTGCTAATCACATATCGACACATTTTTGGACACAAAAACAACAAAACAAACACAATTCAATTGAAAGTTTAAACGCAGCACCCTAAGCGCTCAAACCGTCGCGTCCCTCAATTCCCCCTTCATTTCTCTTATGTCTCTCAATTTCTTATTTATTTTCAGTTTTTCCCCTTCCCAATTCATCAAACCAAAAGATCTCCAATCTCTTCTTTCTCACTTCCCGATTCTAATTCTCCTTTCTCTCTCCTAGGGTTTCTCTTCCTGTTCTTCTCTGAATTCCGTATCCAGAATCTCCAGAATTCGGCGGTTGTGGAGAGAAAGGAGAAACGAAAATGTCGGCTTCGACGGTGTCGATAACGGCGAACCCGGCGACTCGCCGGAGAACGGTGGTCGCGGTGGAGAAGAAGTCGAGTGTGGAATTAGTGGCCGCGGAGCCCCAATTCAAGGCCGGGGATGATAAATCCGTGGCCGCGAACGGGAGAGATCTGAGCAATCACTCGATCAGAGGCGACGCCGTCTTGGAAAGATCTTCCAGAGACGCTGTACCGGTCAAGAAAACCGCCGCGAACTCCACCGTGTCGCCGCCGTCGAATCGCCGGAGCCGTAAGCCCGTCGCGGCACCAAAGCCGCGTTGGCTGACTGTCCTCAGTGTCTTCACGAAGAACTTTGTGCTTCTAGTTCTTCTTGTCGGATTGGTTCAGATAGTGAGGAGGCTCGCCTTGCGATCCAGCGACGGAGGCGGTCCCTTCGCGTTGTCGGACTTCGAGGGAAGGATTGCGGAAGTGGAAAAGTTCGTCAAGACCACGGCGAAGATGATTCAGGTTCAGGTTGAGGTCGTGGATCGGAAGGTCGATAGCGAAGTCGGAGGATTGAGAGAAGTTGGAAAGAAGATTGAGGAAAAAAGTGTTCTTCTTGAAAGCCAATTGAAGGAGTTGGAGGCTAAGAGTGAAGGATTAGAGAGGTCGCTTGGTGAGTTCAAAGATATTAATTGGATATCTAAAGAGGAGTTTGACAAAATCTATGAAGAACTGAAGAAGGCGAGGAGTGACGAGTTTGGTGTTGATGATGGGACGAATTTGAATGACATTAGGGCTTACGCGAGGGATGTGGTGCTGAAGGAGATCGAGAGGCATGCAGCGGATGGGCTCGCTCGCGCGGATTACGCTCTTGCAACGGGTGGAGCTATGGTTGTGAAGCACTCGGAGCCCTTTTTGAAGGGAAAGGGAAATAATTGGTTTGGGAAGGGCGCGACAAATGGGGTTCACAATGACGCTGAGAAGATGTTGAAACCGAGTTTTGGAGAGCCGGGACAGTGTTTTCCGTTGAAGGGAAGCAGTGGGTTTGTGGAGATTAAGCTGAGAACGGCCATCATCCCAGAAGCTATTACTTTGGAACATGTTGCTAAGGTGATGTTCTCTTTCAGTGCCATGTTAAATACATTGCATTTTACAAATTCTTGTATTTGTATCCGTATGCTTTAGCATTATGGTTGAATCTCTTGATTGCATATTTTTCATTCAAGAATCTACTGATAATGATAGGAATATAGTTTTCAGGGAAGTTGATCTCTTCGGGTGACAATTATCAGTAGTCCTCTAGTGATTTGATTCAAAGGTTTCTACTTTCTAGATTAGTTTTCAATTTTCTGGAGTGAGGCTAGTGCTTTATATGATATTCGACTATATCAGTCTTAGTTTTCTTAGTTATTGAAAAGGTTTATGAAATGTCGGGATTTCAGCCATGGCCAGAGATGGTTTTCTGTTTGTAAGTTGAAGTTAGGATGGTCTATTAGTTAGATTGAAGGCTATATAACTGGGTAGTGTACCTATGACTCTTACAATTGAGGCCTGACAAAGTTATGTAAGGATCTGTTTGAGTTTGAAGTATTTCTTTCCTTCATTTTGTTTCTCTACTAGTTCGGCAGGCTTGATTTGTCTTGCTCCAATCAATGTAGCTTTGCTGTACTGGAACATTGATGTCGTATTCGACATTGTTCTTTCTTGTTGTAGTATGAATTTATTATCTGGAAGAACAAATATATAGAAAGAAAGTATTTTTGCTTACGATTGTCAGGCAATGGGGCAACCGGCCGACGTTTACTTTTGTCTTACTCCTTTGAGTTTACTTTAGTATTACACATTTTAGGTTTTCTTGGCTAATTTCAACCTTATATGATGATCTAGAAGGCAAATAGAAGGCTGATTTAGTAGAAGCTGGTGATAGGATTTTGTGGCTGTAGAGAGAGTCAGGTTCATACGATGGTGTTATATGGAGTATAAAATTTCTAGGGATAATATTGGGTTTCAACTGTTTGACAAATTAAAAATCTCTCTTGCGAAGGGAGGGACGAAGGTAGGAAGAATCATTTAGTGTTTTGAGGCCTAATCTAAGGGAGGGTTGGCAGTGGGGAACGTTAGATAAGAAGATTCAGATTGATCAGGGAAATTGTTGTGGCTAGTCCTCCAGTACAATACTCCCCTCGGAATTAATTGGTGGGAAAGATGGAGGTTCCATCAGAAATTATTGGACCTGTGGGTCACGTAAGCCTCTTAAACACAACAAATTTAAGGCCGTGGGATGCAGCAGATCACATGTTTGGACTCTTTTAGGAGTTTGAGGATAATGGATCTGAATAATACCGAAGGAGGTGCACAAATTACAAAATTACCCCAAATTCGCTGTTAGGCTGTAAATAACCTAAAATTAAATGTGGTCTTTATAAACATTGAAAAATTGAATAATCTTCGACCTAGTGAGCATAAGTGGAGAAAAAAAGTGGCAAGCCGCAGATGGGCCCCAGGGTCTGTCTACAATATTTTTACCTGAGAAAGGCAATTTTTTAACCAGATCCCTTTACTGGCCAAAGCAAAGCATAGATTGGTTTAAATCCAGCACTTAATCAGCATGAGGGGTTTAGAGGGCCATGTCATTAGAGTATTTCAGCATTATGCTTTTTCCATATGCATGCTAGACTGAAGCATATGTATTCAAGTTAAATTCCTTTGGCCCTTTAGACCCTGAGAATTTATTTCCTATCAACACTTCTGTGTTTTTGTGCTGAAAACTTGTTCCATCTGTACATGCTCGCTTATAGGTTCTTTTGCTTTTTTACATTTTTGTCTTGGATTACTGCTTCCGTTGGGCATGGTGTTCTACGAGGAACTTAGAATTGTTTTCGTCTCAATATTAAAGTGTTTTTGTGCTGAAAACTAATACCATCTGGGGATTAGAAGAGCTCGATTTTGTCTTTTCTTTTTCCCTATTCTTCTCGGAATATAGTGTTTTTTTTGTAGTTGCTCTGTCTGGTGTCGCCACATGGTATACTCTATTCAAGTTGCTACATCACATACGTTCCCGTTTTTCCATCTCTCTTTTTATTAGATATCCTTTCTTTACCTATAAAAAAGCGTGTTTTTCTCTTGATTTTAGTAATGTCAATGTTCTAACTCATACAATTTGAAACAGAGCGTCGCTTTCGACAGATCAAGTGCTCCCAAGAACTGCAGAATCTCTGGATGGCTGCAAGGGCAGAATACAGAATCAACATCTGATGCTCTGAGGATATTTCTTTTAGCCGAGTTTACTTACGACCTCGAGAAGAGCAATGCGCAGACTTACAATGTTTTGGACTCGGCAAGCTCTAGCATCGTTGATACAGTCAGGTTTGATTTCACTTCCAACCATGGAAGCCCTTCCCATACTTGCATTTATCGCTTGAGGGTGCATGGACATGAACCCGAGTCTGTTGCCATGATAGCAATGCAATCTTGATGACACTGCTGTAACCCATCCTTGTAAACTTTTCTTCTTTTAAACTTTTTTTTTTTTTTTTTTTTTTTTTTTTTTTTTTTTTTTTTTTTTTTTCTTCAGATGCTAGCATTCGAACTTGTATTTTCTATCATTAGATACGGTATACTTTGATTGTCTGTATTTAGGGTTTTTTCTAGTTTCTTATGCTAGTGTTTTCAAAATGGATCTGTACCTTATGGATGTGAGTCTGACAGTATCAAAGGGAGCCTAAAGGATTTTAACGGGGACATCAACTTGGACCAGAAAAACAAAAAGAGATTATTTAAGCAAACATATGATGTTGTTAGGCCCCATTATTATATTCACCATTAGCATATATTCTATATCTGTATTTATTCTATCTAAAGTATCTATATTTTTAGGATTAATTACAAAAATTCCCTCTAAATTATACCATTGTAACAGTTTGCCTCTTAATCTTTAAAATGTAACATTCGTTCTCCATGAGCGATGAAATGTTAACAAAAAAGCCTCCTCTATTAGATTTTTAATTGAAATTGACATTTAATTTACTATTTTGAGGATATTTTTAGTAATTCTATAGTTTAAAATTTAATATGAGTTTTAACTAATTTAAATATTAAAAATAACTTCATATTTTTTTTTCTAACAAAAAAAAAAAGATTTATAAACTTTTAATTTACATTCAATCAATAATGTTTGTATCATAATTAAAAGTTTAAATTTAAATTAGTGTTTAAATTCAAATTAAAATTTAAACATAGAGCTACCAATATACCATCAAAATAATAAATTAAATGCCACTTTCTGTTTAAAAAACCTTGAGGCATTTTTATTAACATTTTATTGTTTAAAAAGAATGAATGTTATGTTTTAAAAATTAAAAAATAAAGTATTACAAGAAGTATAATTTAAAAAAAATTATAATTAATTCATATTTTGATTATATATAAATGATTTTTTAATAATTATGTTTCTATTGGTAGCTACCTAGAGAGGGGTTTGCACATAGAAGGCCGGTTTAGTAACCAATTTATAAGTAGTTGACAATTTGTTTTTAAAGTTAGTGATGTAGCTGGTTTTAAAATTGATAAGAGTGAAAGACAAAAAAGTCCTTCATATTAATTGATTATATTCAGCAATCAAGCCCTGGCCCAAAAATGGACTATTATAAGGGTAGACTTGGAAAGTAAAATGGAAATTGAAAATGAAAATTATGATGAGGGTAGACTTGAAAAGTAAAATATTCGAAACTAAAAATGGACTATTAATTTTTAATGATTGGTAAATAACCTATTTACTTTTAATGATTTCAAAAATAGGCTTGTTTACAAAGATTTTCTTAATGAATGGAGAGTCCGGTTTAAAATTATCTGCCTTACACCCACCTCTCGGGTTATGCTTCAATAAGAATCACACAAGGGTAGATTGATACAAGAGAAACTTCTGATAAAATGTCTACTCTTAATTCAGCAAATAAAGTACATTACATAATTCATTTTTTGGTATTGGCGAGGGTTCTCGCTGGATTAGTTATTATAATAGATAATAGATTTCTAATTTATTTTACTCAAGCTGAAAAATGACTTATTTTATATGTGTAAAACAACCCAAAAATAAAGGGATAAGGAGAGAAATAACATAATTGGTAAAGCGATTAGTAAATTTTAACATATTTTTTAAAAATAGTAAATTATAGCATAATTTGATATTTTAAGTTTTAAACATTATTAAAAACTCAAAAATACCCTTAAACCTCATTTTCCACCTCACTCATCCCCCTAAACATCTATTTTTTTTTAAAAAAATAGCAAATTATAGCATATTTTTTAAAATTAGTAGATTATAGTTAAGTCCACCGTAGCTCGGACCGGCAGTTAGAGACCATTTTCTAATATGTGTGACCATTTTCTAGCGACCGATGACTGTTTAACGCTGTATTTATAGGTAAATATCGTATTTACCAGTAAATATTATATTTATCTAAAAATTCAGCCAGCAATTTCGGTGACTGTTTAACACTGTATTTACCAGTAAATATCGTATTTACTAGTAAATATCATATTTATCCGAAAATTCAGACCCTGATTCCGTGACCGTTTAACACTGTATTTACCAGTAAATACTGTATTTATGAGTAACATCATATTTATTCAAAAATTTGATCACTAACTCCGGCGACCGTTTAACACTGTATTTACCGATAAATATCGTATTTACCAGTAAATATCATATTTATCAGAAGATCCCGCCACCGACTCTAGTGGCTATTGTAAATACTATATTTATTAGTAAATACCATATTTACCATATTGTATTTACCAGATTCAAACTTATTCAGTGAAGTATTTACTGGTAAATAAATTCTTTACTTGATTCAAACTCAAATTCAATAAAAAATTTACTGGTAAAACAATATTTACCAGATCAAGAATTAGATTCAGTGAAGTATTTACTTATAAATACAGTATTTATCAAATTAGAAATTGAATTCAGTGAAATATTTACCAGATCAAGAATTAGATTCAGTGAAGTATTTACTGATAAATACAATATTTATCAAATTAGAAATTGAATTCAGTGAAATATTTATCAGATCAAGAATTAGATTCAGTGAAGTATTTGCAGATAAATACAATATTTATCAAATTAGAAATTGAATTCAGTGAAATATTTACTGGTAATACATTATTTACAAGATCATGAAAAGCAAAGGTCCCTCAACATATTGAAAACGAGGAGACAACGAACTCAAATATACAAAAATCACATACTCAAACGAATCTGAAAAATCACAAACTTGGATTTACAGAAAATAACTAACTCACACAATTCTAAAAAAAACAAACTTAGATTGAAAGAATCACAAACTCATCCAAAATGACAAACTCAGGGCTCGTTCATTTCACCAATTCGAGTTTTGCTATAGAAAAAAGTTCTCAGAAACAATCACATTTAACTTTTTTGCTACAGTAAAAATATTTCACGTAAAGTCACATCTCAACTCGAATCAACGAACTAAACGGGCTCTCATATGTCAAAATAAACTTTCAAAAAACCAAAGTCTAGCTTTTCTGCAATAAACATGCCCGCACACTAGATTAAAATAAATATGACAATGCGAAGCCAAAAACGGAAGCATGGGACCAAAAACCCCTAAATTAAAGTCATAACCCTAACCCTAACCCTAAAATCAACCCCAACAGCACTCTTCTTCCCAGTAACCTAGACCCCGCCACCTAGGCCTCGTCGGGGTTCTGTGCACGCGGCATAGCGGAATTGTAAGAGAACCTCACCGGAGATTTCCTCATGCGGTGACTATCGTCGGTCATTGGAAGCTGCCACCGTCGCTGGTCGTGGCTGCATATGAGTTTCGGGGGGAGAGAGAGAGAATTGGAAATAAACCTAAAAAACAATCTGAGAGAGAGAGAGGGAGAGAGAGAGAGAAAAAACTAAAAAGGTAAAATTGGAATTAAACATTTCTGTTTGAAAGGAAAATGAGAATGTGTTATAATTTACTATGATTTAAAATATATATTATTTACTTTAAAAGTGAATTTTAAATGTGCTATTTGGTGTATTTTCTCAAAAATAAAAGGTTAGTATTCGACCCAAAAGCTAGACCGAATAAAGGGCCCAAAGCGGAGGTTTGAAACTGAATGGAACCACCCATAATCGTTTGGTTCGGTTAGCTTATCTCCTTAAAGGCTGTTAAGTCCTAACTGATCTTTTGACCAATAAACTTAAGTTTGGGATCGAGCTAATACAATTTATTTCTATTTTACATTTTAAAACTCTTTTTCTCTCATTTAGCGGTTTTGAGGGGAAAAAAAAGGCTCAAAATGCGGATTGAAAACTCATTAAACTACAAAAAACCCTTACAAAGTTTCCTCTAAAAAAAAAAAAAAAACACACAAAAATCCTTATAGAGTACAAAACAACTATTTTTTAACTAACCAAAAAAATAGAGGAACGGTAACAATAGCAATGGAGGCCAACATGTGAGCCTCACCAGACACCATTCCCCTTCCTAGAAATATAACGAATAAATATAGCTATTGGGGTTCTTCAAGGATATGCCCATCAGGGGCCCAACAAACCCCTATTTTTCGGCTTAGAGAAGCAAAAAAAAAAAAAAAAAAAAAAAGAGAGAAAATTGTTGAACTTACTCTTAAAATGTATGAGTTTGTATTTTTTACTTTTGATTAATACCCTTTTGACTATAATTATTATATAATTAAAAAGAATATTAATTAAGAGTAAGGAGTATAAATTCAGATTTATATATTTTAAGGATATTTGTCTCCTTTTAAAAAAACCCCTATTTTTTTGGGTATCAATAAGTACTATTCATAACTTTGTGAGAGTTGAACTGAGCTAAATATATTAGTCACAATTATGGATATGTGACCTGCCATTTTATGGGGCTTAAATTGGCAAGATGTAGGTAAAGAAAGATAATTGACCCTCCACTTTTTAATGGGACAATAATGGGTCCCTAATATTTAATCCGCTTAAACTCCGACCAAATATGTATTTAGGTGGAATAGGAACAATAGAAATCATGAGAAATAAATACTTTCTATATCACTAGATTTAAGATTATAACGGATTTGTTATTTTTCTCATTGTTTTCTTAGCCGGGAAGTGGCACTGGATTCTAACAAAAGTTTATTTTGAAGGTAACATTATTTGTTTTTGATAATTGAATCTAGCAAAACTGCATACCATAAAAGCGGCCTCTGTACCACTAAAAGTTTTATATCTCATAATCTTTAGTGTTGAAACATATTTTCCTGCCTTGCATGGTTTCAAGATTAGGTTAAAGCAAAACGGTTTCTTTAAGATAGCAAGGACGGGGGTGATGGTACTATAAATTAGGGCCGGAGTTGGGAGCCGATATTAAAAAAAACCGACCTAAAACCGTCCTGATAAGTGTTGGTCCAATGTGAACTTTTGTGCACTTCAAAGACCTACATGGATGATTGATGGGGTACTTCGCTATAGTTTTTATTTTTATTTTTTCCCACCCTTTCCTCCACTGAGGGTGTTTGTTTCACAACTCAAGTTGTGTGTGTAAGAGAAAAACACTATAGTAAAAGAGTAAAATTTAAATTTTTATGAGAGAAAATACTGTAACAATAGAACTTGAGTTGTGAAAAGAACAAGGCATAAATTTTCCAAGTAAGAAATTAGTTGTAATTATTGCTCATTAACCTCATAACTTAGAAGAAGATCTATAGACAGTTTAATAAAGTATTAAGGATAGGTTCTGCCCCCTAAAGTAGTATTCGTTAGATTGGTCCCCTTGGGGGCTTATAATTAGAATGGTCCCCACCATTGACCTAAGCTTGTTAGACAAAGTCTTTGTTTTTGTAGAAAAGATTCATCGAGAAATGGAGAGTGTTTCAAGTTTTAAAAGCACAAAAAACGGATTAACACAACACATGCTTTCTGCACCCAAGTCCCCACAACCTAAAAGAAAATTTGGTCTTCCTCTATTTTGGGAACTGTTTACTTTTTGAGGGGGCAAAATGCCAACATCTGGCATTTTAATGCTTAGCCTCTCGTAAGCACCAAAAAGCAAGGGTTTATTACAAAATATATAAGATACTTTTGCTTATTTGTTAGACAATTAATTGGGAATAGAGAGAGAGAGAGAGAGAGCAGACTATTTGGTATGAGATTTGGTCCGTTTGCCAAAAATTTGCACCATTATTATTATTATTGTCTTTTTTTTTTTGTTTAAAATTTAACTACAATTTTTTTTTTTGTTTTTCGACATTGTTTTTTAAATCCCCTTTTCTTGAATCTTGACTGGCAATGTCTTTTGGTGATTGACTACCAACCTCTAAGACCCACAAACAACAGGAAAAAAGTGGAAAATGATGAATTCTCTTTAGGAAAGAAAATGTTAATCTTAATATAATCATGTGGGAATTGTGCTACAAGGAACAACTAGGCCGTTTCTATTTTTCCCTATTGCCGCCCAAAAAAAAAAAAAAAAAAAAGCCTAAAAGGATTGAATAGAGAAACTCTCGAACATTTGACAATCTCATATGTGTCGATATCAAGGTGACTTATTATTTCAATGAATCACTTCTTTAAACAGAAGAAGATTATGGAAATACCTACTCGAAATCTCACATATCAAATTCTATTGTGGAAGACACAATTTTTTCCTGAAGGATTCGTCATGACATATCTAATCTATGCATAATATTATGAAAAATAGATACAAATTTTACTCTTTTTGTCTGTACGGTTAATCATGTTTGTAGAACCACAAATTATGCAATCCATGAACTTACTGGTCTATTTTTGGATCTTTCTTTTGTCAATCCAAAAAGTCACCGGACCACTTTGATCTAAAGGGAATTGCATGTGCAGGTCTCCATCAGAGTGACACCAATTGGGCTTTGGAGTAGCCACCATGAACCTTTCTTTCCATTTCCAGGCCAACTCTTTTTCAACCTCGGAAAGGCTTCTAGTAACTTTACTCCATTTGGATCACGTATGCATGCTTCATTCAGAGCGCCACCGATTCACCCCTAGAGCAAGTTCCCATAAGTCTTCATTCCATTTTCAGCTAATTTCCTCTTCAACTCCGAAAAGGTGTCAGAAGGATTTACTCCATCGGGATTGCTTGTGTAGGCGTCCGTCAGAGCACGCCATACGAACCTCCGGAGTTGCCGCCAAAATCTTACCAACTTCACCTATAAATACCATGATCTTTCTCATTCCAGATGACCTGAAGACCCGAGAACTTTGAGCTCCCCCTTTTGACTTCTATCATCTTCCACAAGCTCCCTCATTTTTCTCAGATCACTCTCACTAGAATTTTTTAGTCTCTTGCTACAGAGACTTGAAGTTCTTCAAAGCTTCCAAGTGTTGACAGCCTTGGAAACTCTCCCAAAACATTTTTTGATCCATTTCCACCACCATCACAAAGTTTTTTGAAGTTCCTTCACATATTTTCCAGCAACGTTCAAGTCTTCATTTTCAGGGTCACTTCCGCTCAACGTCGGAGCAAGTGCTTTGAGCATCGTTCTCACTCCTAGAGCAACACGCGCTGCTCTTAGAGTTCTTTTCACCAGAGCCTTATCCACCTCACCAACTTCACTCTCACTCTCCAACAAGCCTTATCCACCACTTGAGTTACCATCTTCGCTTGTGAAGCATCCCTCGCTTGTCTCGAGAGTACTACTCTATCAAGGCACCTTCACCCTCATTTTCTCCATATCCATCAACTACTTGGTCACACCTCCCACTATTCTTCATCTTCAGTGTTAGTTTACCAATCCCTCCCAAGAGCTTAAGCTGTTAGGAGGTGGGCCAACAATAATTTTTATACTTTAACACTCCCCCTCACGTGTGGGCTGGACAATGGGTAATCGTGTGGATAAATTAATTAGAAAGCCCAATACGTGAATATTTAAACCCGAGATATATTAAAGACCTAACACATGATGACAATTTAAATGTGGATAAAGAGTGTAATTACGAGAGTTTGAACTTAAGACCTCTCGCTCTAATACCATGTCAGTTTAGCAATCCATTTAGAGTTCTTTCATTTATGTTTGTGAATTCTTTAACATATTTTGCAGGGTATTTTCGTCATTTCGGTAAAAAAAAGGGTCTTAGGACATGCGTCCTTCGACCTAATTTATGCATAACCGACCCCTCTTTTTCGTCGGAGGTCCCACCATAATCATCCACATCGAAGCTTGGCTAGTTGGATCCACTTCTGACAAACCGCATGCTTACGCGTGTCAACTCCCGACATATCGACTCTCTAAAACTATCAGACCCTGACACCTTAAAACCCTAGCCGCCCCGAGAGAGGGAAAGAGGATGTGTCTCTTAATAATAGTGACATTCTCTATGTTTAATTTTATTAATTGTTTAAATAAAACAAAATAAACGCTTAAATAATAATTTTGACAGTTGATATTTTAATGATAATTGATCTAAACCAATAATCTATAATAAGACACCCTCAAATTATGTCATGTGGACAATTAAGAACCTTATTATTTGATATTTGAAAAAGTTTCAACAAATGATATCTTTTTAGGGACTGTCTCTGATAGATCATTCTACTAGTAGAATTAATTATCTGACTGTTAGATCTGGTTAAAATCAAATAAGATTAAAAAATATATAAAATAGATAATTTCTGATACATATATGATAGTTGAAAACGGCTAAAAAAAATAAAACTGCCGGTAAAAAAATTTAAAATACAAGAGAAACTGCCATCTTTCTAAATCCAATTTAAGTTGCACATACATTAATTAAAAAGAAAAAAAAAAAAAAGAGAAAAATGAAAGCGTTTATAGACATGCTAAAAAAAAATTCCATAACAGTTCATGCCAACTTGTATTGTCGCGTCGATCATGCAAAAGGGAATCATTTTTTCTTTTCTTTTTTCCGCTCTGAAAACTTGGTAAAAGAAGTGGATGGGGTCAAGTCAGGGCGGGCGCGTCAATTCCGGACTAGGTGCTTGCCATCTTCTCTATATCTAACTGAAAAACACTTTTTTTTTTCTTCCCCAAAAACAAAAACAAAAACAAAAAAGCGCATTAATATTACACATCACTCGCACGTGCGCAGTAAACAAAATCAAACGCTCTATTTCTGACATAAAAAAAATAAAAAAAACCTTCCCTCTCTCGTTGCGTCCCTTGTTTAGCGACCAAACTTCAAATTTAGAGCTTATTTGGTTCATAAATTAGAACTATAAAATTAAAATTATTTTTTATTTACATGTATTTTTATGAGAAAAAATATTGTAGCGAATCATGAACCATAACTCGAATCAGAGAACGAATCCTTCAACTAAACGAGTTCTTAATACATCATGAAAAATATTTCTCCTTTTTTTGCTAAAAAAAAATCATTCTCCTTTTTAATTTTTGAGAAAACGATGGGAAAAAAAGTTTAAAGAAAAAGATTAGTCCGCAAGAAAAATATCATGATAAATATTAGTACACTTGGTTTTGAAATCAAGTATCCCCGTTTGATTTCTAATTTTAAATATAAATTCAAATTTGTCTTTTTTTTTTTGTAAAAAAGTCACTATAATAAAAAAAATAATTCAAATTTATGAAACAAAATAAAGACAGATAAAAACAATATATATCTCAAGTAATCTAATTTAGTATGATAATTCTAATTTTATGCAAAGTAATATAAAAAAGTAAATAAAAATAATAAGTTAAGAAATTAATAAAAATTGAGAAATAAAACACACAATACAAAGGCGGCTAATGGTCCATAAGAGAAAAAGACGTACGTCTGAGGTCTGAGAAAACCTCAACACACTAAAAATGAGCACACCTAGGACTTAAACAAAATGGAAAAATGAAAATGGGCAAGAGTTAATAAATCTGTTCCACCAAAATGGGAATGGACAAGAGTTATGAGCTTATAGTTTTTCTTCATATGATAAAAGCAATATTAGAATTGAAAATAGGAAGAAAGAGGAAAATAGGTCAAGACTTGAGATGAATTAAAATTAATAGGCTAATAGTTTACATAAGTTAATAAATAGGCTAAATTACTGTTTTCGTCCATAACTTGTCTGGTTATGAACCATAACTTGACAAGTTATTATCCATAATTGTCCATAACTTGTCTGGTTATGAACCATAACTTGACAAGTTTGTCCATAATTTATCTAGTTATGAACCATAACTTGACAAGTTATGGCCTATTAATTTCTATAACTAAAAATTGGCCTATATACTTTCTTAAGCTTTTCATATTGGCCTATTTTTTACTATTTCTCTTGAAAATAATAAAGAAAACAAAAGAAAGACAATATATTTTTTTAAAGTTTATTGTTATAATTGTTTTTAAAACTTTGGGGTGGTGAGATTTTTTTTTTGTTTGAATATGAAGGTGTAAGAATTTAAATTCTAAATTTAAAAGTTAATCCACATGTGAATTTTACAGTTAAACTGTACCTACAACCACGAAAGCAATAAGATTTTACTCTAAACAACATGAAAAATAGATATGAGATTTTCATAAATTTGCTAATGTAATTTAAGGGCTAATTTTTTAAGAACCCTATAAGTTATGCTATTCATGCTAGGGAAAAAAAAAATCGTTGTTATTTTCCATTTATAGGAAAATTTATAATTTATATTTTAGACTTCTAAAATTATATTTAATTAGAAGAAAAAACACACACATATATAGTTTATAAAAATCTTATATATAGATCATGTACTTTTACGTGGTGAATAAAGATCAACCGTTCTGAATTCTCATTCTCAAATATATGCATATACACACGCACATACATACGTGTATATACACACAAATACATGCTTATATAGATACATGTATGTTTATATTGTAAATTAAATCTCGATTCTACCAAAAAAAAAAAAATTGTTAAAAAAAAAGAAAAAAGAAAAACTTGCGGCTCACTATCTTCATTACTTTCGAACAAGGAAAAAAAAAAAAAAAGCCACCAAGAGTTTTGGAAAAAAAAAAGGCTTTTCTATTGGAGAAGAAAACAAAGAATTAACAGTCGAAACAGGACACCGTTTCTTGTTGTGTTTGAAGAGACATGTAAGATTCTATATCCCCCACTTTTGACCTTTTCTTTTTTTTTTTTTTTTCTTTCTCCTTTTCCGTTTCATTTTCCCGAGAAAAAGAACAAACGGGACTGGGATAATTTTTTAAATCTTCTTTGCACGTACGTTTGTTCTTGTTGTTTGTTCCTAACACCCACTTTGAGAACTCCAATATTAATATATTTTCACTTCTTTTTTTGCCGGTCATTTGCACTATCAAACACCAACATTGTTTTGGAGTTTCCAAGTTCTGGAACGTCGAATATTCAAGCACCCTTTTCCCTTCTCATTCCTTTCCAAAATTTTCCGGGAAAATAAAAAATAAAAAACAATAGTTTATTGATTTCTAAAAAAATTTCTTGGTGAGTTGACTTTCTCGAGGGCTGCCACCTTTTTATTTTATGTTTGGATATGATCTCTTCATGAATGCCAAACCAAACCATCTTCCTTCATTCCTGGTAATTCTTTTGTTTTTATGCTTTAGAACAAAATACATTGCAGATTATTTATCTTGCTTTCTTTCTACTCTTTTTATTATCCATTTGAACTCCATGTTAATTTTAGTCTTGTACCAACATTTTCTAATCATGAAAACAGAAATGATTGTTGGATCTGTTCATGTGTTTTCCCTTTTGAAGTTATTGTCTCTATGGTCTAATTGAAGGGATAATCATCTGATAGTTTGCGTGTATATATATTGTGTCTTAAGGTTTGTGATTTTTGGTCATCCCCATTGGTAATTCAATCCCTGTTTCAGGGATGAGTATTGGGAACAAAGACAGAAAAAAGAAGGTTACTTTCTATTCCTTTTTAAGTTTTGAACTTCTTCTCATAAAATGATATTGTTTCTTTTTATTCTGAGTTCTTTTCATTCCTTTTCATTATTCAATTTAAAATTTCTTTTATCTAATTTATGTTTTTCTTCTTCATAATGGACTTGTATAGACTTTCATTCAGAAATTATTTGCGCGGGAGAGGGACGGAAGGCAGATGATGAAAAGATCATCGGAATCGCATTCTATTGGTGAGTGCTATATGTGATGGGTATCTTTTTATCCAAGAAAATGTAGAAGGATAGAATGTGCTCAATCTGTCTTCTCAAAGGAGTGGAATCTTAATTTCTGACCCATATAGAGATTCTTGTCTTCCATGGTCATACATAGATTGTACCATTCCAATATTCCTCTTGCTTTAACTATTAATAAGTTTTATATTTTTTTTCTCTTCCAATGGAACAGTTTTCTTTCTTGCCCCTTTTTCTTTATAGGTTGAATGGACTAGTTTGTACTGCAAAGAGATTTCAATTCACTTTAATGGAAATAAAGATAATGGTCATCAAGAAAATGGGATAAGCATAATTGCATTTTGATCTAAATAGAGAATATATTCATCTTTAAGTTTTAAGCTAGTTTGAGAAAGGAAGTGGAAATGGTACATTTTTTCTATCTCTCTCTCTTTCTCCATCTCTATCTCTGTCTCAATTTCTATCTTTCATTTTTGGTTATATTCCTTTCTCTTTCTTTGCTCCTTATGCATGTTTTACTATTGGTTATAGATGATAAATTGGATTACGTTCGGTTTGGGTCATGAATTTCTACGTAAAGCATTCAGGCATACAAAAGAGCTTATCTGGTTAAACTTCTACTTGTTTCTCAAGTATAATTTTCCTAGCGTGACGTTTATTGTTAATTGAAATTCGCTTCGCCTGTTTTTCCTTGCAGAAGTAGATTCAGAATCTGCGCTTGTACATCCAAGTAGTGAAGGAGCATCAATGGTTTTAGGCCAACATGTTGAGTCCTACCGGTAATCACAAATAACTTTTCCTCCTTAATTCTGTCTTGTCCCTTGCTTTTCCACTTATAGACTATATAGACAGACAATCTAATTTTTTTTACTGTTATTTCGGCTTTGTGTTTAGTGTTTTTGTAGCAACATGGAATGCAGGAGGAATTTCTCCCCACAACGGCCTTAATTTGGACGAATTCCTTCGCACTGATAATCCATCAGACATATATGTGCTGGGGTATATCATATATCCTCTCTTACTTCTTTTTGCTGTAGTTCCGAAGAAAAATCTAAAAAAAATGTAATGACTAGACTGATATCCTTTTTGCTGTTAATTTCTTCTTCCTGTTGGGAAAGGTTCCATCAAGATTTCTGCTTCTTTTCTCTCTTCACTCTTTGTCTAATGCGTTTTAATGCCGTAAGTGATCTGGATTCTGTTGGGCCTTTTAATTTTGAAGAGATTGTGTTGTGGAAAATTATAAACAAGTTCACTGCTATATGGTCCAAGGTCCTAATAAAATTTCGACTCACATGGACACACCATAACTGCAGGAGGGAAAGTTTTGAGTTTTTCTGTGCTTATAACTGAACAGTTGTTTTGTTGGTGACTTATTTGTTTTCTTCTGCTTCAAACAGCAATTGAATAAGTATTTATATTACTCTCTTAAACTATCAGTTTTCAGGAAATTGTTCCTTTGAATGCTGGAAATGTGCTGGTCATAGAAGATAATGAACCTGCAGCAAAATGGCTAGCTTTAGTGAATCAATCACTGAACAAACAATCCAAAGGGGTTCCGAGGAGAACAAATAGCGTTGGAGGGTCGCTATTTTTCGCAAAGCCTTCCCTAAGAAAGATCAGTAAAGCTTTCAGAACAGAAAGCAAAAGGAGACTTAAGGCCTGTAACTGCACCGCTGAACTGGAGAGGAGGCATGGAAAGGACTTCTGTTGCCCACTTCAACAGTCAAACATAAGTGAAGTTGACTTTTCATCCGATGAGGATGAAGAGGGATCTAATGGATTTGATATCTTGAATAGCCAGATGAAGTACAGCCTTGTAGCAAGTAAGCAAATGGTGGGAATTTTCCTCACTATTTGGATTAGGACGGAGCTCGTTCAATATGTTAGTCACATGAGAACCTGCTGCATTAGTCGCGGGATCATGGGTTGCCTTGGCAACAAGGTAGTGTTAAATTATTGCAGGCCTATTGATTTAGTTATTAATATTCTCTCTCAGATGAAGAGAAAAGATCATAAAGTGCGATATGTGTCATGATGATATCGATTGTTTCTTTGCAGGGTTGTATATCTGTGAGCTTTCAGTTCCGTCAGACAAGCTTCTGCTTTGTCTGCAGTCACTTGGCATCTGGAGAGAAAGAGGGGGATGAACTTAGAAGAAATCTTGATGTCATAGAGATTTTAAAAAACACACAATTTCCCAAGATTTGTAGAACACCATACAGTAGGATGCCTGAGAAAATTCTAGATCATGAGTGAGTATCTTACTAGTTAATGATTAAAATACTTGACCATGTTTTGAGCTGTTTTCTGATTTATCTATTGCAAAATGACTCTAGTCGGATCATATGGCTTGGGGACCTGAATTACCGCATCTCTCTGAGCTACTCCGACACACGAAAACTTTTAGAGGCTAAAAACTGGGATGCTCTCTTTGACAATGATCAGGTATTTTCACAAATTGACAACTAGAAAATTTGACACTTGGAGTATGCAATGCAAAATAAAATTGGGAGCATATCATTAATTTTGGGCGTAAAAATGAAATACAAGTTGGAAAGGCCTCTTTCCCCTTCTTGTGTAGATTTGAGTTTTTGTTGTTGCCATTGAATTTGTTGGACACGTTTTCTATTCGTTAATATATGAATACTAATTTTAAACCGTTTGGTTTCACTTTTGGTTAAAGAAAGAATTAGTTTCACACTGTCCGAATTGGTCGGGGGATCGCAGTATTTACTCTTAGTCCTTCTTTCCTCATTTTGTTTGTCTCTTAGATTTTTCCTCTTCCATTTTTTCATAGCTCAAGATTGAGAGGGAAGCGGGACGAGTATTCAAAGGATGGAAAGAAGGAAAAATTTACTTTGCACCAACATACAAGTACTCTTATAACTCAGACACTTATGCTGGGGAGGTGCATAAATCGAAAAGCAAAAGGAGAACTCCAGCTTGGTATGTCTACGCTAAAAGAATATAATTGTATGCTTCAATTATTACAAATAAAAGGCAAGTCCTAACTGGTTAAGAATTGCAGGTGTGATAGAATACTATGGCACGGAAATGGGATTCGACAACTTTTTTACTGGCGTGGAGAGGCCCGATTTTCTGACCACCGTCCAGTTTTGGCGGCCTTTTTGATAGATGTTCTGACTAATGATAGTAGAGTCAAGAGGGGATTATCTGGATCTAATATGAAAATTGAGATTGAAGAGCTTTTACTTGGGAAGTAGTAACATGGTCTCCAAGAAGTAAAAACAAGTGATTTCTCGACTTTCTCCACAAAAATCTATGCAAAAAAGTAGTCGTACTCGTACAGGGTGGTTTCTTTACAGACTAGTCCCATGTTACAGAGTTGCAAATTTTGACTAGGCAAACTATGTCAGAAAAACTGGTGTGCCCGGTCTTCTGACCAGCTTGTAATTGTTTTTTTTTTTTTTATCAGGTATTCAGATGCTGACAAGTCATTTTGAGGTTTGAGAAATATACGGTGTGCTAATCTTGTAAGAACTGCAGCATTCTGTGTCACAAGCTGTAAATACCTCCGCAAACAAGCGACATAACATACATATGGAAAACGTTACATGATGTCAGTTCGGCAGCGTGCAATATGGTTAGCCTCCCTTGATCCAATGTTCCAAAACCTATGTGATTCTAACTCAAAAGAGTTAGTTCATGGTCGGAGATGTGTAGGCTATGCAGTTGTTTCGAAAACGGATAAACTTCAGTTCAGGTTTTTGATTGGAACATGCTTCTAACGTTTGTCAAACAAGAAAAGCTTTAAAGACATTACAGTTTTCTTCTCCCGTCTGTTTCTCATCCTTGTTCAAAATTAAGGTGTGAAAGGACAAAAGGAGGGAGTTTGTAATTTTTGTATCTGTCATCTCTGATCTATTCAGTCAAACGGGTTGTTGCTGAAAGCAAGAAGCATTAAAGTAAATCAATTTTGCTTTTAAAAACGGTTGCTATTATAAAATTACCATTATTATTAGCTACAACAGTTTGTTCATTCAAACTTCAACTGCAATTTTGCATTGATAATACCACCACCCTTTGTTTTCTTATGGTTTAGTAGTTAATATTTTACACCTAATTACATTGTTCACATATCTTGACTTGCCATTCTGATTCTGATATTAGTAAAAAACTTGAGCAGAGAAGAATCCAAAGTTGCCAACCAATTAATTATAATTAAATCACGTGCTTAATCACATGCTATCCCTCGGTAAGCACAATTCTATAAGCAAGTTTTTTTCTGGGGTTCCAAGCTTTGGAACTTGGAAGCTGAAATTGTCAAAGATTTATCACATGACGTAGCTGCAATCAATCTGCATATTATATTAGCTTAATTGTAAGCAACGAGTAAAACGGAACCATATATTTGTTTTTCTTTGTTTTCTCTCTCAAATCTTGAATTTACTATATAAATGAGCTTTTGCTCATCATTGGGACCAAAGCATTGCCAAAATTTTTCAAGACATATCCACTTGAGTCAGCAAAAAACCATGAAATCTAACCGCTGCAAATCGTTGACTACAGTTTTCCTTGCCATTTTACTGATGTTCTCACTTTGGCTTAGTGTTGTGGCACAATCCAGAGTTCTTCCATCTCCATCTTCCTCTCAAAATGCTCTTTTGAGTTCGAACTCGGAAAGAGTAAAGCCTGCAGGGTCTAAACAGCCCGCGATCGCTGCTAGTCTTAGAAGAATACCTCCGAGCATTCCGAATCCTACGCAGAACAAGTAAAGTTTCTTAAGTTGTTTTTTCACAAGCTTCATCACTAGTCTTTGTATTCTTGTGTATTTGGAAACTGACTTCCAGGACATTTTTCTATGCCAGGTCCAAGTCTAAGAGAATGGGGTGAAGTATCAGAACTAGCAGAAACTTTCCTTGAAGTTTGGTTTATAAATTCAGAATTATTCTCGTTTTACGTGTATTTTTTGTGAGAGAAAAATACTGTAAAGAATTATAAATCATGGTTTAAAGTTAGATGGTGTTACTCTCTCTAGATGAGCTTTTAGGTGACAGAAATGATTAGGAACAAAAGAATGTAAAAGATATATCACAAAAATTCTAAGGATAAATCTTCTCTTCAAAATATTCAATTTTTTAGGTATTTTTCACCCACGCACAATCTCCGTCGCCGCCGTTGCCTTTTTTTTTCCTTCTTTTTTTCTTTTTTTGCCTTTTTCGTTTTTGCAACTTCTGTTAGGCCTGGTTCTTCGCGCAATGTTAAAGTACTAAAATAGGAATTGGCAATGAATGGCATGAGTCGACGAGTTATTTTTCATTCTAGTCGAACTCCAACAAGCCTTTTTGTTAAGAGAAAATTACGTATATGCCTCTAAAATCCAACAATTTATATTTTTATCATATTTGTTGATTTTTTAAAAAAAAAAATTATTCTGGTAGAATATTACAAATATCTTACTATAATACTTTCCTAAGATGTCCAACCATCTTTGTTGATAAGAAAAAAATAATCCAGTATCCTATCAAGATATTTTATGGTGAATTGAGTGGCATTAATGCAGAGCATTTCTAATGTAATTTTATAATTAATGAATTAATAGTAAATTTGACATTTGAGTGATTTATTTTATATTTAAATGAAATGTTACTCGAATTTATTTTTCTCTTCACACGTCTCGAAAGATGGTGCTTTTTTTTTTTTAAGATACTAATCTTATATTTGATAGATCGAACTACTCTTTTATGTTTAGATTATCTCGAAAATCATCAATCTAAGTCTCAAATATCCAAAACATTGATGTGCTTTTCTCATCGTTGTTTCTGTGGAATCTTTTTGTTATTCCTTTTTGTCATGATTATTTCAAATTACCATTTAAACGTTATTCCTTGGCTTATTTTCGTATTCTGGCAGCTATAATCATGGCGTGCTAGATATTTTTCCTTTCCATGTTTTATCAATGTAATTGTACTTTTTTTTGTGTGTGTTTTTGCTAAAAATGTATTGTGATTGAATATGGTAAGACCTTTAGAACTGTTTTTACAATTAATCACGGAGTTTATTTATCAATTTCACAACTCACACAGCTTGCATCATACCAAAAGTTCAGAGTAAAAGTAATTTTATATTGCATATCCATTTGTTTTTGGATTATGTGCAGCACAAATCTCAGTTATTGAATGAGACTTTAAAAACAAACTCCATCAAACTAAACTTTGATTTTTTTTTTTTTCAACGGATATTATCTTTTTTTTTTTTTTTCTCTCCATCCGATGTTTGAAAAATGGTACGTAGATATTAGATGACTATATGGCATCAACTTCTATTTGAAGTACTTGTACCTCCACCTTCATACAAATTAATCGTCAATTTGGAACAAGAGGAGTAAGAAAGCAAAGAACTTTTGGGAAAGAATTCTCATAATTGTTCAAGAAAATGCAAATGTGATCGCCTTGTGCCCAAAGAAACAAAAAAGAGTGCTAAACCATTAGCAGGAATTGAAATTGTAGTAGTTAAAAAACATGATAATTTTCACTGGTGTTCCTGAACTTAAAGGTCATTCACAGTTTGTCTCTTAAATTTTAAAAACTCACTTTACCCCCTGAATTTTGAATTGTTCTGACTTAACTCCTTTTGTTGTCATTTCTGTTAAAATTAGACGGAAAAAAAGGAGATTAAGTGTGGTAATGTGGTTTTTATTTTTTTCTTTAATAGAAAAATCACGTGACTGCGTTATTCTCTTTTTTTCTATTTGGTCTTAACAGAAATTGCAACAAATACGGTCAAGTGGAAATAATTCAAAGTACAGTGACAAAATGAGAGTTTTTAATGTTCATAGAGTAAATTAAGAATGAACCTAAAATTCATGAGCATCAGTGATAATAATCCTAGAAAAAAAAAAAGCTGCAACCTTCTCCTTTGAAAACAGGACATGATTTTTGGCACAAGTAGAAAGATCTGATGATCAGTCAACATAAATTGGCGTTTTAGTTTCTGGCCTCCAACAATAAATTAGGAGGCTTATCAACATTGTAGGTTGCGATACTTGTGATGGATGATATTCATGACGAGAAATACTTGAAATAAGTTGAATTTGTTCAACATATTGGTAATAGCAAGAATCAGTTTCAACCTAAGCAAAATAACGGAGAACGAAAATAATGAACGGAAAATAGAAGTACAAAATCACATCGAGGATTTTATACAGATTCACTAATTTGGCTATGTTTTATTTCTACTGTCACAAATTTCACTATATTGTTGAAAAAATCGAATATAGAGAAAATCACTCAATCACTTTTGTGTTTCTCTTACACTCAAAAGATGTTTTCTACTCTCACACTCAAATTTTCTCTCTGAAAATTCGTCACCTATAATCCCTATAACATTAGGTATTTATAGAGTACAAGAAAAGTTCAAAGAAAGCCCAAAAAATCTCAAAAAACCAACCTATAATGTTACGTAATTATAGGCCGCGCGCTCTGGCGCTGGGCATGTGGCCGAGGAGGTGGCAGAAGTCCGATACAAGTTTTTAAGGTTATCGCCTAAGCTATATGTTGTGCCAAATGAGCAAGGAAACAGCTCAGACGTGGCGATATTGAACTTGCTAATCTTAATATTGATGGTCAACATATACCATATGGCTCAAACAAGCTGCATATGGGGAAATGAAGCAAGTTTATTTTTATAAGTAAGGTTTTTTTTAAAAAATTTTTATTTTTCTTTTCAATGAATTAAGTTTTCAATAATTTTATCTGATTTATGAGTAAGCACATTAAAAATTCACAGTGCACGACATATAATTACTTTTATTCATTGATCATACTATTGAAAAATTTAATCCCGGCTAAAGCATGCAACAAAGTATCTATTGGCAATGAAAAAGATAGTTCCTACCATATAAATTCTATTATTATTTTTGTAATTTAATTCATTTTTTTGTCTTGTTAATGTCCAAGCCACACGGGAAATCCTATCGAAAGGGACTCTTTAGAGAAGCAATCTTACGAGTTCCTGCTTCCCACAAAATCCAAGCTCAAGCCCGCCCGCACCTATATTGCAACATCGTCAAAGGACGTTAAGATAAACACAGCAACGAATTTTTAAATGAAAAATATTCCATCGCCGGCGCGGAGTTGAATCGGAATGTAAGATGGTGGAGCTCACTAGTAGCTCATATCCGGACTCAATCTGAGTGAGTCCGGATGTTTTCTCAGTTTTTGAATAGTATTGGTAATAACGTCTGCTGACATGGCTCCATTACGATAAGAAATTCCATTAATAACTGGCCGTTTTGATCCTTTAGAACAACTCGATGAATTTAGTAGATCTTTTCAGGAGCTACCAATAATTATAGATAGAACCTATCTAATTTTTAGAATGCGATGGAAATGATTTGATTCAATGGTTTCTCACTGGGCTATAAAACCAATTAGCAAAAAGGAGTCTAAACCATATACTCCATTTGGAGCATATGTTTGGTAGGAAGAAAAGAAAATAGGATAAAAAGGAAATATGGAAGTGATGGAAAATAACAATGATGGAAAAGAAATTGATTTTCTTTTATGTTGTTTGGTATGAGAATATGGAAAGAAAATAAGCTTACCTTCACTTGTTTGGTATTAGAAGTTAAATTGGGAGGAAAGAAAAAATCTTACTCGTAAATTACTTTTATACCCTTAAATTTTTTGCTTGGATGTTGATGAAGAAAATGGTAGTTTAGTAATTTTGCTCACTTTAATGAGTTGTCCTCATTTTTCATCCCATTTTCTGCCCACTTGTGGAAAGAAAAAAAATAGTGGGACCCACATGTATTATTTTCTACTCCATTTTCTCTTCCTTTCTCTTTTCTCTCCTACCAAACAACCTGCGTTTTCATTTTTCCTCTCAAAATTCCTCCACCTTCTTCATTCCTTCTACTTTTCTTTTCTACCAAACGTACTCTTATTGTAAGTCTAAATTATACCTTATTATAATCTAAAGCAGTGTTGAGTTTAGACTATACCCTTTTGAGGCATCAGCTTTTTAATTAGCATACCTTAATGTGAAGTCGTCTGATCAGGGCATTCAGCATTTCTTTTAATTTTCAAGTCGTAAAAAAATAGACATGTTGCTTAATTTGTTGGTCCCGTGAAGGTGTACCATATATATATATATATACTGTCTGTTTAAACAGCGAATCTTTACAGTTCAATTGGGTAGAACGAAACAAACATTGACATGTTAGTTTGTCATATATGAGTCCCAACTCTATGGTCGATTCTTTCAGTACAAAGATGGTTTTGTTTCGTTTCTTGTTTTTTCGTGGCCAAAAGTCCCGGTACACACAAAATCCAAGTTTAAGAAATAAGTGAAGAATTGTAATAAGAGTTTGTATTACTTAAGATAGAGATTGTAATTTTTTTTTTTTTGGCGTATTATTGCTTGGAACATCAGCGGATTTTGTTTTTTGTTTTTTTTTTTATATGTTTTGTAAGAGGGAAGGAAAATAGGAAAGGAAGAAGAAATGTATGTAACATAAGTGAGGCGAGGTAGTAGCGGAGTCAGAATTCTATTTTTGCAGGATATGACCTCGTTAACTTCGCGGATTCAAGTTTTTAATTCGAGCTGATATGTGACATTTTTTGAGAGCTTTTTACTGTAACATAAAAAATTAGATGTGACATTTTCTAAGAACTTTTTACTGTTGAAACTTAAAACTGAAAATTTAAATTAGTGAAGTGAATGAGGCCTAATTTTTTATCTAGAAGTAATAAAAATGTGCAATTTAGTGAGGGAGTATACGAAAAAAAACTTTATTTCAACGGGACAAAATGGGAAAATCACAAATGTTTAAAAATTATTTTAAAAAATAAAAAACTCAGTGGGGGTGACCTTATCTCCACATGGCATGGCTCTGCCACCGAGGCAAGGGAAATGGAAAGGAAAAGTACAATATTTCTTGTTATGTTTGGTATAGATCCCTTATCTAATATTTTCATATCGGGAGAGAATAACAATGGAGATTTTTTAAAAATATTAACGTCTTGTTCAGTTCGTCAATTTAAGTTAAGATGTAATTTTATGTGAGAATTTTTAACTGTAATAAAAAAATTAAACGTAATTTTTTATAAAAAATTTTTACTGTAATAAAATTAAAATTAAAAACTCAAATCGATAAAATTAACATGACCTAAATCACTCACCTTATTCATTCTTCTTTTCCCTCCTATCAGGTCCTCAAGTTACTTCAATATTAATCGTCCCACCACTACCCTTCCTCTCTTTTTTCATTCTTATCAAACAAGCTCTTTTTTAAAAAATAAAAAATAAAAATCGCTTCATTTTAATGATTCTAGAATTTTATTTTGTTTTTGTTTTTTTATTCTAGTACAGGAAGAATCACACAATTTTTTTATTCTCTTTCTGTTTCTTTTTTTTTTTTTTGTTTTTTACTCAAAAGGGAAGAATCGGCATCTTTTCCTAAATTACACTCTATTCGTCAAACAAAATCTAAAGAGGATGGACTAGATAATTTTAAAGTGAACTATTGTACTGGAATAGAATAATAGATAGATAACTTATTATGTTATAAGTTCTTGTACAAAAATAATTAATACAAAATATTGAATTAAAACATAATTCAAGCAGCAAAGGAGCTAGAATTTTTTTTTTTTTCAATAGGGGGACACTATGAAAAAAAAAATACAAATAATATTTTATTGAATGAATACATATTTAAATATATTTCTATTATTGAGTGGGGTATAGTTATAACTTTTTTTTGTACAATAAGAGACAACAACATAATTGAATTATTTAATGAAATATGGTTTTACTATTTCCTGTAAAATAGGGACATATACTTTTTTTTAAAGAAAATAATTTATGTGTAGAATTTTTTCTTTTTCTTTTTATTTATAATTTAACTTAAAGTTGCTAAAATATATGACACCAATTTAAAATTAGGTGGATGGTCGGTTTTGAACACTCCTTTTAATTAATGACTGAATGCGTTTTTAACAAATGACCGAGCTTTTTTTAGGTAAATGGTTTTTTTTAAGTAGTTAATCAATGAAATACCGATAGTTTATTACTGTTGAATTGGTACATCTTTGATTTATTTATGATTTATCTTTTATTGAAATTAGTTAATCATTGTCATAAATAAATAACCAAACCTATCAACCATAAAATCACAAATTAGTATACTATTGATGTAACACCCTGAAAAATTAATTGAGATTAATTAAGATAATTAAGATTATTAATGTGCCTAATATGAATTATTAATTGAGTTTAATTAATAAATGTTTCTGACACGTGTGAGTTTAAATAGTTCCAAAGAATTTAAATTATTCTCAGTAATTTATTTTAAACCAGAAGTGTGTATGGGCGCATTTCTGGATTGTTCTTTTAAAATATTATACACATGTCATTTTCTTTTCCTTTTCTTTTCTTTCCCTTTTTCCTTTTCCTTTCTTTTCTCTTCCTTTCCCGTGTGTCTCTCTCCCTCACTCTCCCGTGCTCTCTCTCACTCTCACTCTCTCTCTCTCATTTTTGTCCCAAATCAAACGGATCTTGAACCAAGCAAAGATTTAAAGAAGTTTTCAACGTCAAGAGAAGGATTCGAGGTAAGATTACTGAAAGAACCTCTCTTGAATCTTACGTTTTCGGATTTCAAAACCCATTTTTGGTTCAAACCGGATTTTGATGGTTTTTGAGCAAAACTAGAGTAGAAATTGGAGATCTTGGGTTCTTTGGACTTGTTTTAGGACCTAGAACCCAGATCTAGTGGTTTTCCTTTGAAATATTTTGATTTGGGACTGGATCTGCAGGTTTTGGATTGATTTCTGCGAGCTTCTCTCGCGTAGCTGATTCCACCGGTCGACCAGTGCGGTCGACCGGATCACATGGAAGTCGGTCGACCAATGCGGTCAACCGGACTGTAAGGCTGACCAGTCGATCGGTCCGGTCGACTGGTCTGCACACTACCGATTGACCGGTAGTGTTGCACTGCTCTGTCACCGGTCAACCGGTTGACACGGGGTTTGACCCTATTTGGCCTGAAAGTGCTGTTTTGACCCCTGTTTTCGGGGAGAACCCAAATTAGTTTCATTTGGGGACTTGAGATGAATGAATTAGCATCTTTAATCCTTGTTTTGAGATTGAAAACCCTTGGAATGATAATGTGAAACATGAAAATGGATTAGGGCACACTAATAGGAAATCTTGGTCAGAAATTGAGATTTGGATTGCTTTAGGAATGAGAATTAATCCTAAAGTGTTGTCTTGCATCAGTGATCGCTAAGGATTCAGACTGAAGGGGTTTGAGGAAGCGGAAGCCGGAAAAGGCAACGCTAGTCCCAGGTTTGATAGTGCGAGGTAGGATTTCTATCCCTTTTCCTTGTGAGCCTGTTTTCAAAAA
>NW_010358712.1:0-10958 GCF_000414095.1 Morus notabilis | reverse complement strand
TGTCGGGACTGAATGTCTCATTTTATTTACTTATTTATTTATGTATTCCCTCATACATTTATTATAACGTTTATTTCAAATTATATCCTACTGGGCCTTTCGCTCACGTTTTATGTTTTAAATGTACTAAACTCCTCCCAGGAGATTCTAGGAGCGGTGCGCAGTAGCTGGATATTTGCTACGGAGCAGCTAAGTTGTGCTGCTGTTGGAATCAAGTGAGGATCGTGGACATCCTCTTGGACAAATGTAAGGGATTTGAGAAATTCTGTAAACTTATATAATATTTGAATTTACTAGATTGTGGTTGATGTCTGTTGTAATGATTATTTACATGAACATGTATGTACGATACTGTATGTCCTGTGGGGTGGAGCCCTGTGTGTCAGAGGCTTCGGGATTCTGTAGTAATGAAATTATATTTTAATGCAGTCAAGTGTGGGGCCCAGTTGGGAACCTGCTTTATTAATCCCAAATCGAGCTCCACGTCACCCACCCCGTTTGGGGGGCGTGACAATTGATTAGCCATTTCTAAAAACGATCATTTTTTAAATTTGAAAAAACTTATATTAGGTCCGTTTAGTTCGTTGATTCGAGTTTTTAATTCTTGTTAAGATGTGACTTTATGTGAGCTTTTTACTGTAGCAACAAAATTAAATGTGATTATTTTTGAGAGTTTTTTACTGTAATAAAACTCAAATTCTAAACTTAAATCGGTAAAATAAACTTAAAAAAGCTTAAAAAGCGGTTTAAAATCCCATAAAACGTTATTTTAGTCATTTAACTGACTCGTCCTTTTCTTTTTTTTGGTTTTATCTTTTGAACAATTTTTAAATCTTTCATTTTCTTTTTATTTCGTTGGATAGAGTAATTATAATTCTATCCAACTTTATAAGCTCGTTTAGTTTGTTGATTTAAATTTTTAATTTGAGTTGATATGTGATTTTATGTGAGTTTTTTTATTGTAGTAAAAAATTTAATGTTCTGTTCATTTCACCGATTCGAGTTTAAATTTTGAGTTTTGTTACAGTAAAATAGCTCTCAGAAACAGTTACATCTAACTTTTTTGTTACAGTAAAAAGCTCTCATATAAAATCACATCTCAACTCAAATTAAAAACTCAAATCAACAAATTAAACGGACTTTAAATGTTACTGTTATGATAATTTTTTATTGTATCAAAACTCAAATTTCCACGTTCCCTTCTTAACTTCTACAGACTACAGTGTACAACCGCAGTAATTGCTTACCACCACCTTTCTTAAATAAATCCAAACCAAACCACTATTTGACACATATATAGCTAATAATAACTAATATATATATATATATATAAAGATACAAACACAACACACACTAATCAAATCCAAAGTACATTTTATCAATTTTTTCTACAAATTTCCTTTGCTGATCAATTATCCATACAATGCATCAACACAAGCACTTTTCCATCTTCCTCATACTCTCTCTCCTCTTCCTCTTTTCACTCTCTCTCCTGATCACCACCGCCGCCGCCGCCGCAACTCCGTCCTCTCACAACTCCTCATCGCCATCGTCGCCGCCGTCTACTGCGTGCAAGTCCACTCTCTACCCGAAACTCTGCCGCTCCATTCTCTCCGCCGTTCCGTCCTCGCCTTCGGCCCACAATCTCGACAACTACGGCAAGTTCTCCATCAAGCAATGCCTAAAACGAGCGCGAAAATTGTCGGAGCTCATCTACCGGTACGTTCACCGGCGTCGAGACTCCGGCCACCGGAGCGACACTGGAGCGGTGGAGGACTGCCAGCAGCTATTTATGCTCAATGTTCAGTTCCTGGAGTTCCTCGTCGAGGAGCTCTGGTCGGCCGACGATGAGTCGATGACCAGCGATCTTGTTGACCGGATCAGGTCCAGGCTTAGCGCCGTCGTGACCAACCAGCAGACATGCTATGACGGCCTGGTGGAGGCGAAGAGCGGGATTCTGTGGCCTCGGGGGAACGGAACGGTTGCGGCGCTGTCGGCTCCGGCGATGTTCGACGTTAGCAGGCTGTACAGCGTGTCTCTAGGGCTGGTGACTCACGCGCTAGCAAGGAATCTGAAACGCCACCGCAAGAGACGGAATGTTAGCGGCGGCTCCGGCGACGGACTTCACCCCACCACGGCGAACCTCCACCGGGTGCCATTGGAGCAGTTTATCAAGGTACTTACTTCGTACTCAACTTTTACTAGTGCTGTTCCGGGATTCAAAACATTACTTTTCTTGGTCATATACTTTTGTTTCTCCGCTATTTACAAAAAAGAAAATAAAAAGATTTATAATATATTTTTTTTGAGAATATAATTCATAATTTTTTACAGTCATATTTCCATTGACAAATCTGGTGAAAAATACATGTACGTTCTTCTCTTTTTTTTTTTTTTTTTTCTTTTTGTGTGTGTGTGTGTGTGTGTTTGTTTCGAGTACTTATAAGTTATTTTAACATCTTTGCTCGTGATCGTCATGGTGATTGGTAAATCTAACAAACACGAGATCGAGAATACTGTATACAGCTCGAATAACCACGAAAATTTAGTTAATTAGACCTTAATTACTGTATTAATTAGGAGTTGTTTGGTTGGAGGATTTGTACCCCGATTTGAATTATAGTTTGTGATTCGCTACAGTATTTTTTCTCACAAAAAATACACGTAAATAAAAAATAATTCAAATCTCTTGATTCTAATCCATAAACCAAACGTCTCCTTTATTTGTTACGCATTTTATCAATATCTGTGCTCACTACTCAGTCAAATTCAATGTTTAATGCCTTTATGTATAAGTGTGCACACGCCACTTTTTCGATTGGCACATCTCCATCATTCCTAGGTATTCAATAAACATATGTAAATGTCGTTGATCACTTGTCCGTAGATTTGAGAATATGATTACGATCAATTAGCTCTTAGAATATGTGGGATCTATCTTCAATTATGAGATGATTTGATTTTTTTTTATAATGCTTATATTACGACTTAATCCATATTAATCAAAACTTTGTGGAGTTTTTTTTATGATGGGTGTCATATTATTTGAGGTGTATGTTTCTGAATATTCGATATTATTAAGGGTCCGTTTAGTTCGCTGATTCGAGTTGAGATGTGATTTTATGTAAGAGCTTTTTATAGCAAAAAAATTAGATGTGATTGTTTCTGAGAGCTTTTTACTGTGGTAAAACTCGAATCGGTGAAATGAACGGGGTCTAAATCAATTAAAACTTAAAAAAGTATTTAAAACTTACATTTGATGGTAAAAACAAAAAACAAAAACAAAGCCCTATTGAAATTAAGGGTACTTTTTCATGCCCAACCTATAATTCTCTAAACTTTGTTCGCTAGCTTTTCTCTAGCAATGGTAACTTTGGTAATGTTGTCGATGGTTGTTGTTTGCAAGGAATATAATTTGATCATTCATTTGATTAACAAAAAGTGTAAAATGTTCTTATTTCTCTCTTGGACTGTTATATAGTACCAGTGCGCTTGTCATAATGTTTGAACATTTTGATAAGATGAGTTCTTCTTTCTTTTATCACTTAGGATTCGTACGGGATAAAAGTCTCATGCACGGTTTCGAATTAAAGAAAAAAGTGAGGAATCTAATATGATATGATTATGAAGTTCCGTAGGGTCTAAGTGGAGCCCTAATTACACTGTTATAGACATCTAATCCTCGTTTTGGAAGAAACAAGAAAAAAGGAAATCTTAATTTATCGTTTGGTCTTAGCTAATCTAAGGTAGATGTTTCTAGGTCTAGTTAGATTCAAAATACAGATCGCGTGTCGTTAAAATTAAGCATAACATCTACTAAATTTTAAAATCATAATATATAAATAAAGAAGTATAATTCTTCAAGGGTAAAAACCACGTGAGCGGGGGCTCAAGTCGAAATGGTAGTTAATGGCGGATTTAAGTACAGCTCAATGGGGGACGTCCCCACTCAAAATTTTTTAGAAAAAAATATTACTTCTAAAAATTTTAAAATTTTACACTTAAATCTCCACTTAAATAATATATGTCTCTATTAAAATAAATATATTTTTTTATATGTCTCTATTAAGATAATTTATTAAAAAAAATTCAATATATGCTTTCACTGAATGAATATCCACTTCATGTGTCATATGAATTAGACGTGTGTAGAGGCGTTTGGGCCGGGCCGTAAGGCCCGGATGTGCACGTGTTCATTAGTGTGGTGTTATCTGAACAAGCGGGGGAAAACTAGAACCTCCGAGCAATCTGTCAGCTGCCGGTCTGGAACCTCAGAAACTGGTTTTATTATTATTATTATTTTTTTTTTTTATTAACTGGTTAACTCGATAGTTGGGTTACTCTTATGGACCCACAAAGTGGAGCCCACCAAAGTGTGAGACTCACCAACCTATTCAATCTCATGACTACCAAACCTAACGGATTTACTACCAATTAGTGTTGAAAAATGCTTTTTAATCCTCCGATTGGATAGATCCCCGTAGACACAAGTAGGGTCCGTTTAATTCGTTGATTTGAGTTTTTAATTCGAGTTGATATGTGATTTTATGTAAGAGCTTTTTACTGTAGCAAAAAAGTTAGATGTGATTGTTTATGAGAGCTTTTTACTGTAGTAAAACTTAAATTATAAACTCGAATCAGCGAAATAAATGGGGCCGTAGTTTGTAAATGTTATATATATGATTACTTAATTTCACCGATTTAAGTTTAGAATTTAAATTTTATTATAATAAAAAAATTTTAAAAATAATTATATTTAATTTTCTTACTACAATAAAAAATTTTCATATAAAATAACGTCTTAACTAAAATTAAAAATTTAAATCAGTAAATTAAACGGGTCATTAGCATAATCTGTTAGATAAATTTAACTCTCCTTCTCCTTGAAAGTTTCTGCATTTAGTAAATTAGTAAAGCACCATTCATATCATTTGAATATATATTCATTAAATTAGTTGGGAACCAAAAATGCGGGCCATTTAAAATTGGCTTTGAAACCGTTCGTAGTTTGTTTTGAACATAGCTAGCTATCTAAATATTCATGCATACACAGGCAATTATTTATTGGATCAAAAGCATGAAATAATATATTGGAAGATTAAGTTATTAATTAATACAACAATAAAAAGCCTTAATCCCAACTTAATTGAGGTCGGCTATATGGATTTCATTTTTTCACGCAGCTCTGTTCGAAATTAAATTTTCTTGAATGCTTAAATCTAGAATGTCTTTCTTAACTACTTCGGTCTACGTAATTCTTAGTCTACCCCTCCCTCTCCTAGTATTAGGTATAAGAATGTCCTCCTAAGCACGAACTAGTGATTCTAGCGGCCTACGTTAGACATGCCCGTACTATCTCAAATGGCCTTCGTGCACATTATCTTTTATCAGTGTTACACCTACTTTAATATGAATAACTTCATTCCTTATTAATTAATAAATATTATTAATTCTTTAATTAATTTACAGGCTTTACAGAAAAGGACGAGTAATTGCGGTACTTTTTCATCAAAATCATGTCCAAAGGGAGGACGGATTCTCTCGGAAATGGAAGGGAATGGAATTCCGGTACGCGACAGCGTGATCGTCAGCAAAGACGGCACCGGAAATTTTACGACCATAGGAGAGGCCGTCGCAGTTTCACATAATAATACGAGGCCGGAAGATGGATATTTCGTGATATACGCCGAACAAGGATTGTATGAAGAATACATTGTCATCCCAAGTTATAAGAAGAATATAGTGTTGCTCGGAGATGGTATTAACGCCACTATCATTACTGGAAACCACAGCGTCGTTGATGGCTGGACTACTTACAATTCTTCAACATTTGGTAATTAAGCATTTTTACACGTGCTGAATTTCTTTTTTACATTTTCTAGTTAGAGAAGATCTTCCATAAAAAAAAAAAAGGTGACTAGATTGACATATATATATATAGCTGATTATTTAGTTATAAGCAACTCCTTAATTTTGATGTTTCAGTACTGCTACTTTTTACAGGGAAACTCGAAACCTAAAGATCAATATATAATACAGGACACAACTCAACCATAATTTAATTATTCGGATTTATTAATTAGAACACCTTGCTAGCTATTTAACTTTTATTATTATTATTATTATTATTTTTTGCTTCCCCTGTTACCTAGTAAATGTTGAGACTTGAATAAAAAAAATTCTCTATCATCAGCTGCACCATTATTCTTCATTATTTGCTTATTAACCTTGGATTTTGAGCCCATTTACTCATTTCCTTTTGTGAAATGTATTAGCTTTTACTTCAATTCATTTAAATTTGTCGAAAAGTAGTGCCAGCAATCCTAGTTTTTAACCCTTTTTTTAAATGAGTTGCTATTTTTTGCGAATATATATACATATATATATATATATAATCTTTTAATGTTAAAAGATGCAACTGGTTTTATTAGCTTTAGCAAATGAATAACAACTCACTATTATGCATAAAATTAACTCAGATGCCTAACGTTAATGACCAGGGGTGAAAACAAATTATTGCTTAACCATTAATTCTTTTTTATTTTATTTTAATATTTTATTCCTTTACTTGCTTATAAACTCGTGATTAAACCTTAATTAATTCTTCTTCTTCTTTTTTTTTCACTGTTGCAGCGGTTTGTGGAGAGAGATTCATCGCCATAGACATCACGTTTCAGAATACGGCAGGTCCAACAAAGCACCAAGCTGTCGCGGTCCGCAACCAAGCCGACCTTTCAACGTTCTACAGATGCAGCTTTGAGGGATACCAAGACACTCTCTACATCCACTCCCTCCGGCAATTCTACCGCGACTGTGACATCTACGGCACCGTCGACTTCATCTTCGGCAATGCCGCCGCCCTCTTCCAAAACTGCAACATCCTCGCTCGAAAACCGATGCCCCGCCAAAAGAACGCGGTCACCGCGCAAGGTCGAACCGACCCTAACCAGAACACCGGCATCTCGATCCACAACTGCACCGTCGAGGCAGCACCGGACCTCGCCGCCGTCGACCCGAGTAATGCCACCACCTTGAGCTACCTGGGACGGCCGTGGAAGGTGTATTCTAGGACGGTTTACATGCAGTCTTATATCGGGGACTTTGTAACGCCAGCCGGATGGTTGGAGTGGAATGGCACCGTAGGGTTGGATACTCTTTACTACGGAGAGTTTGAGAATTATGGTCCTGGTGCTGATACAAAGAGGAGAGTTCAATGGCCTGGTTTTGCTTTGATGAATGCTTCCGAGGCTTTGAATTTCACCGTCTATAATTTTACTTTGGGATGGTCTTGGTTACCGGACACAGATATACCTTTTTCTGCAGGATTACTAGAGTATTAGCAAGGGATGTGTTATTAATTATCACGTGGAACGTCTTTTTTTTTTTTTTTTTTTTTTTGGAAGGGATTTTTTTTTAATTTTCCCGGGGAACGTTTTTTTTTTTTTTTTTTTTTTTTTTTTTTTTGCCTTAAGTATTGTTATTGAGGTGTTTTAAAGTGATTGCATCTCAGTTGTTAATATGAAGAGTTTTTAAATTTTAGGCTAATTGTCGGTTGAGGTGTTACAAATTGACATTTTTAATTATATTTACACAGTATAGTAATTGGTTTTTTAATTTATATGTTAAACTAATCAAGAATAATTAGTTAATTAATTTCTTATGCTTTCATGATTTTCTTTTATCCATCTATGTACATTCCAGGGGAATTATTTAACTTGATTTTCTCGATTAATTTCTGGTTTGTAGAGCTATGGGCAATAATTCTTTTAGCTAGTTGAGTGTTGTTGGAAAGGATTTTTTTGCCTCGTGTATCAGGTATTTTGCTTTCAATTATTTCTTTTCAGTTTCTTTTTAAGTCTCTTAGATTCAATTCTAGCACATAATAACTTAACATTCTGAGCTTTTGTTCTGAACTCTGAAACTCATGGTATTATTCTGAGCTTGAGTGCTTGTTTATACCTGTTCTCCATAAGCGCATAGTATGAAGCCACCTGTTCGAGTGGCTTTTATAAGTGTCGAAAATGGTAGCTACTTTATGAACAAGTGCAGAAGGAAGAAATATAGATTCTTTTTTTTTTTTTTTTTTTTTTTTAAGTCACACACTCACACATATATAGATACATGTATAGCTGATTTCATTTGTCCATAAAAACAGCGAAGCAAAAAAGAAAAAAAAAATTCTCAAAGAGTAAGAAGAAAAGAAAAACAAAAAACAAAACCAAAAAAATGAAGAGTTCTCAGTTTAGAGAGAGAGAGAGAGAGAGAGAGAAGAGTCAGTCATCAGTCTCCATGTCTGACTCGGAGATAATTTTCTGTTGCTGTCTCTTGCCTTCAATCTTAGCTCTATTCTTGTTCTTCATTCTCATAAGAAGGAAACAAAAGAGGATGTTTAATCTCCCACCAGGCGACATGGGCTGGCCTTTTCTCGGCGAAACAATCGGTTACTTGAAGCCTTACTCTGCTACCACCATAGGCCAATTCATGGAACAACACATATCAAGGTAAGAATTCAAAAAAAAAAAGAAAAAAAGAAAAGGCTTTATATGTAACAGGACATGAATTCTAACCAAAACCCAGATTTTCTTTTTTCCTTTTTTACTTAAAAAAATGTCGTATGTCATATATATATATATATGTGTGTGTGTGTGTGTGTGTTATATATAATACATATATTATGTTGTGCAGGTATGGGAAAATATACAAGTCGAATTTGTTTGGAGAGCCGACAATAGTGTCGGCAGATGCAGGGCTGAACAGATTCATACTCCAAAACGAGGGAAGATTGTTTGAATGCAGTTATCCGAGAAGCATAGGAGGAATTCTTGGGAAATGGTCAATGTTGGTTTTGGTTGGCGACATGCATAGAGATATGAGGATCATATCTCTCAACTTCTTGAGTCACGCCAGGCTCAGGACTCATCTTTTGAGAGAGGTTGAGAGACACACTTTGCTTGTTCTCAAAACTTGGCAACACAATTCCATCTTCTCAGCCCAAGATGAAGCTAAGAAGGTACTTGCTACTTAATATTTATTCTAATTTATATAGTTTTATTTTTTATTTTTTTTGGAGACATTAATAATTAGTACTTGTTATATGTTTATTTATGTATATATATGATATTGCAGTTCACATTCAATTTGATGGCCACGCATATAATGAGCTTGGATCCTGGAGTGGCTGAGACTGAGCAGCTGAAGAAAGAGTACATCACTTTCATGAAAGGAGTGGTGTCTCCACCTTTGAATTTGCCTGGAACACCTTATAGAAAAGCATTACAGGTGATAATATTAGTGATATTAATAAAAGTAATAAATAATAAATGACTGTGAATTTTTTTTTTTTTTGGTTTGATTGTTTGTTCTGCTTTGTTTTCACAGTCTAGATCAACAATTCTTAAGTTCATAAAGCGAAAAATGGACGAAAGAACTTTGAGAATGAATGAATCAGGGAATAATATTGGAAATCCGGAGGATGATGATGACCTTCTTGGATGGGTTTTGAAGCACTCAAATCTCTCAACTGAGCAAATCCTTGACTTGATATTGAGTCTTTTGTTTGCTGGGCATGAGACTTCTTCAGTTGCCATAGCTTTGGCAATATACTTTTTGCCTGGTTGTCCTAATGCTATTCAACAGTTGATGGTAAGCAAAATTTACCCAAAAAAAAAAAAACAATATATAAATATTGAAAAAAATCCTTTTCTGAGAAAAAAAAATACTAATTATATATGGTTTTGAATTCAGGAAGAGCATAGTGAAATTGCAAGAGCAAAGAAGCAAGCAGGAGAGACAGAGTTGAATTGGGAAGACTACAAGAAGATGGAGTTCACACAATGTGTAAGCTCTTAATTAAGCAATATTATTTACGTAACATTATTTGACAGAGAAAAACAAAGTTTACTTAAAATAAAAAAAAAAAAATTGTGTTACTCTTGTGAAGGTTATAAGCGAGACACTTCGGCTTGGTAATGTAGTGAGATTTCTGCACAGAAAGGCACTAAAAGATGTCAAGTACAAAGGTAAGGACTAAATAAAGGTCAAATTTTTATTTCAAGCCAAAAAAAGGGTCAAGTTTTTATACTAAAGTGGGGTGTTTTTTCTATCCCGGAATGACACCGGAATCAAGTACTGATCTGACGCTGAGTGTTGAATCTAGAATTTATGAATTTGTTTTTTTTGAAATTAGAATATTCAAATTTATAATTGCGTGTCTATTTGAAATTAAAAGGATATGACATTCCATGTGGTTGGAAAGTGCTACCGGTTATTGCAGCCGTGCATTTGGATCCTATGCTTTTTGACCACCCTCAACATTTCAATCCGTGGAGATGGCAGGTCAGTCATAGCTTTCCACAGCATGCCTTTCATTATTATTATTATTATTATTTTATTTTTTGTCCGAAGGTTAAAATAAATAATATGAAAAAAAAGACAAATACAAAGAGAGAGAGAGAGAGAGAGAGTAAAAGCTGAGGTCCCCAAGCACTTCCATTGGTTCTTGTTGTGGTTCCCACTCGCAGCCGTTGGTTGCTTGGCAGTGGGCCCTGTAGATGTGCCCATCTCATGCATAACAGATAGTGATCATGTTTTTATTTACTTATTTTTGGAATGGTTTATAAAGTCTCTTGTGGGGCACTCTAGTGAGACTATATTTTATAAATAAAGCTAAGGTCAAAAGTTAAATTCTTTGAATATGCATTCATGTGAATTTGGTACTTGGTAGTTGTATTAGCAAAGCAGTCTATTCCTAACACATATACTTAACATATACTTGGGTAATAGTGTTAAGTGACAAGTAGCCTAAAATTGTTACATCGTCATGAAACCTAAGGTGAATGGTTCGAATTCTTTTAAGTCCATTCTTTTGAGGTCATGCTGCCTCGTATAACATATTCTCGATTGGGATTAGTCAGGAGGCTCATCCCGAATATCCACTGGTCAAAAAAAAAAAAAAAAAG
>NW_010358711.1:0-1909 GCF_000414095.1 Morus notabilis | reverse complement strand
CCTCCCCGGCAACGGCGCCAATTGTAGCACAGAAGGGCAGTCGTATCCACAGAGAAATAACAAAATAACAAGAATGATTAACAGAATAAGAGCGTTAGAGAAAAGTGAATTAAAGAAAAATTAGAGTTTTTGAGATTTTTTTTTGTTGCAAATAAAATAAAAAGGAGAAAATCTGTATGAAGAAAACGGTAAGGTGTCGAGAATCCCTAATGTTTCGTTCACCAATTCAAGTTTTGATTCACAAAATTAAATAATCGAATAAATTACATCTCTATGTTGGCTCAGAAAATATTATTATTACAAGTTATCTAAAATCAACAATATATCAATTTGACAATATTGCAGTAAAAGATAATTTGTAAAATAATTTGAATAACAAAACAATGCATGGCATAATTACATAAGAAAAGTGTGACTGAACTTATATAAAAATTGGCACACAATATTTTGAAAAGTAATAGAAAAATAGATGAGATTTAATTCATTCAGATGTTGGAGTTTACAGAATAAGGAATCAAAATCCCGAATTGGGTCACTTAACAGAAGTTCATCTCTAACCTCACCAAGAAAACTCTAGCCTATCTTGTAAAACATTCTCACAAGTTCTAGAGAGAAAATATGAGACTGACAGCAAGACGATAGAAAACTGAATATTCAAAGCCTCCAAAAACCTTAGGCTAACCCCTTTATTTATAGTGTTCAGAGGTTGCCTGTCAAATAAGGAAATAAATAGTAAAACTAGAAAATTATAAAAGAAAAGGAAATAAAATAAAATTACACATAAATTAGGAGAAATCATATATTTGATTTGGGGAATAAATCCGGTAATTTGAGGAGAAGAAATCTGGATTCAGCACATCATCTGGACACGTGTCGAAGCTTGGTTGGAGGCAGGGAATTGAGCCGCCACGTGTCACGCTCGAAGTGGCTGGCGTGTGCTGGCAGAAGGTTGTCGCGGGGAAAGCTGGCACGCGCGGAGTGAGCTGGGCTGGCACGCTATCGCGCGGGATCCACGTAAGGAAGGCCTTGGACGTGCGCTGACGGACGCGTGGAAGGAACGCGCGCTCTGATGAGCTGAGTGCTGAGGACGCGCGCGAGGGAGAGTCGGGGAGCGTGGAAAAGCTGGGACCCACGCGGGCTGATGTGACTTGGCCGGCTCAGCTTACTCGGCTCAATCGGCTCGGCTCTCTCTCTCTGATGGGTTGCGCGGCTCGGCTGAGAGGCTTGGCTCCGGATGGTTGAAAATATGGCTCTCATGGCTTATTTTTGTGTGGCTTTTTACACTGCTTTTTATCTGTAAATAATTAAACAAAAACTAGACAAATTCCAATTCAAAATATTATGAATAAAAATAATGGAATTGTTTAATTAAAGCTTAAATATTTTAATATTGTGTAAATCAAAAGCAATATTTAGGGTGCATTTTCATGCACTAATCACCGACTCAGATGATAACTTGAGTTCTTTGACCACGAACAATCCTAGCTCCAATCTTTGTGTTTAGAAAACCAAAGTCTTCCATGTCAATTCCTTGATTCCACGTAGACGTATGTGTGGGCACATGTGAGACAAAATAGGTTTCAAAAACACTCGAATTTCCACAAACACCAACGCAAGCACGATGTGAAATTTTTTGGGAGAAAAAATTTTCTTCTCTTTCTATAATTGGGAATTCGGCCAGCCTTCTAAAAACTAGGTTAAAAATTTTGTCACCCGCAATTTTGCATCATCCCTTATTTATATAGTAGAAGTCCAACTTCTAGAAGGAAACAAATCTCTCTCTCCTGTTTGAATTTTGAACAAAAATTCTCCTCTACCTCATCCTTCAGTGGCCGGCCAACCCTAGGGTTTTTATCCCTTTGTGTGGCGCCAATTGTAGATAGGGAAGGAAGAGAAAATCATCATTTAT
>NW_010358710.1:0-913 GCF_000414095.1 Morus notabilis | reverse complement strand
TTATCATGTCGAGCAAAGTCTGATTTCTCTTTTCGGCTACACCATTATGTTATGGTGTACCGGGCGTACTCAATTAAGATGCCACACCTTCAATCAAGATATCCTGAAACTCTTAGTCCAAGCATTCACCCCCTCGATCTAATCGAAGTGTCTTGATTGGTTCACCTAACTCTTTTTCAACTTATGCTCAGAATTCTCTAAACTTTCTAAAAGTTTCAGATTTCTGTCGCATTAGGTAAACATAACCATATCTCGAATAATCATCAATAAAAGTGATGAACTATTCGTAACCTCCTTGATCTTGGACGTTTAACGGTCCACATACATCCGAATGTATTAGCTGAAGAGGTTCTGTGGCTCTTTCTCCTTTCGACATGGAAGGTCCCATGGTCATTTTGCCTCCCAGACAAGATTCATAGGCTGGAAGCTTACTAACTTTTAGTTCGCGTAAAGGACCATCCTTTACCAGTCTTTAAATCTTGTTTAGGCTAATATGACCAAGTCTAAGATGCCACAGATATGTGTTATTTATCGTGAGAGATCCTTTGCTTCTTATTCTTTGTTTCGGCAACTTTTGAACTTTTTAATATTTCGCAGTGAGCCAGGCATTGGTTTAAACGATATAAACCATTTTCCAAATATCCAGAACATATATCGGAACAATTCCAAAAGATGTAGACTAGATTATTATTAAAGACAATTGTTCAAATAATTTGGATTTAGAAATCAAATTTCTCTTTATGCTTGGAGGGAAATAAACATTGTTCACAACAAGATATTTCCAGAATTGAAATCTAACTTCTCCCACTGCTTTTGCCGATATCCTCGCGGTATTTTCACTTTCATCGTGTAGTTCCTGACGAAAAATTCTTTGTAAGAACTAATATTTTACAAAGAAAACTAAAACATAATT
>NW_010358709.1:0-33251 GCF_000414095.1 Morus notabilis | reverse complement strand
AAAAAAAAAAAAAGAAAAGAGAGCTTGACAAATAAAAAGAGTCCTTTCAAAGAATCATTTTTGTACTACTGCCATTCCCGTGATCGAGATCTCAATTGTCTTCATCTTAACAACAAAATAAAAATATCAACTATAAACAAATTAAGTTCTAAAACTAATTATAATAGAACATAAATACGAAAGTAACTTTACATTACTATGCAATCATAGATCTAAGGGAGAAGACAAATGAATATGCAATTAAATGAGAGGATAAAATTTTCCCACATTTAATCACTATATATATATATGGGGGAAAGAGAGAAATAGGTCAAGACTTGAGATGAATTAAAATTAATAGGCTAATAATTTACATAAGTTAATAAATAGTCCAAATTATTATTTTTGTTTATAATTTGTCTGGTTATGAACCATAACTTGACAAGTTATTGTCCATAATTCACGATTTTTGTCCATAACTTGTCTGGCTATGAACCATAACTTGACAAGTTTATCTATAACTTATCTAGCTATGAACCATAACTTAACAAGTTATGGCCTATTAATTTCTATAACTAAAAATTAGCCTATATACTTTCTTAAACTTTTTATATTGGCCTATTTTCTACTATTCCGTATATATATTTATATTGAAAGGAAGATGTGAATAATGCCCATAATATCAATATTAGCAAGCGAAGTGAGCAGAGTGCTAGGGTTCTTATTAACCTTCTTTTATTTTCTCCTATTCTCCTTGTCTTTACTTGCGCTTTATAATATTTTCTTTTTTTGTGTGCGTTTATAAAACACGCCCCTCTTCTATTCTTTTGGTCAGAAAGCTCCCAAAACATTGTGGAAAAACAAAATCAAACAAATTAAAATCAACACAAGCATATAAATGAGATAAGGATTTAAATGGTTCAATAATGAAACTAAGAGAATAAATTCATTAATGATTTTAAAATTACACACTCAACAAACTATTTCAATCTTTTTGGTACTCAAAACTGCTTAAAACCTTTGTCTATCTTTTTTTCTTCTTTTTTTTTTTCTTCCTTTGCATTTTTCTCTTGTTTTTCTTAATTTAAATTTGCTCACATGTAGGCAGTCCTCATCTCCACTCTTCAAGTTTTAATTTAATCGGACACAGAAAGAACACATTTAAAGACTTCCGTTAAGCCACAACTTTAGCTGTAGCTCAAACTAAACAAAATTTAACAACTTGACTAATAAAAGAAATTTGAGTCGCATAGGAAAAAGTTCAATCAACATTGTGATTGTTTATCAGAAAATGGAGGCCACAACAAAGGACCAATGCGACTACCATACTTTTGCGTATTATTTACAGCTCTTTGCAAAGTTTTTCAGGTTAATCTTAACTGTTTGCTTTTATGCAAGCACAAATATATTTAGAGATTTTTTTTCCCTTTCTTAACTGTTTGCTTTTATGCAAGCACAAATATATTTAGAGATTTTTTTCCCTTAATGAAATAACGATAACCACATACTCTTTGATTTTTATTTTATTTTATCGAAAATCCTTTATTTATTTGGATTGAATAATATGTCTAAAGAGGACCCTTATTAATTAATTTAATATCACTATCGCTTTTAGACATGAATTGTCGACCAATCTAAGACATACAATTTCATTTTGTAAACCTCTTCATTTGCCTCCATAAAATATCTGCAAGGTGGGTTTGAAAATATGTCACAACAGAAAAAGAAACGTGCTAATGAATGAGATTAATGAGACTAAAACAAGTGTCATGGACAATCAATAAAAAATTAATCAATTTTTGGCTAAGTCATACATCAAAGATTGGGAAAGAAAACTGTTTTTTCAATTAAATTGGAAGAGATTACTTTGCGAGCACCGCTAATATTTATGACGAGCTTGATTTGTAACAATTAATCAATTATGTTTTAATCTTAGTAAATTGAGATTAATAGTAACCCAGCCGCATACCCAATATTGTATGAGCTTCGAGTACCATGGAGCAAATAATAAATTCATGTGGTATCCCAAGGCAAACAAAGTTAAAAAATTAAAAAGAGCAAAATAATAAAATAAAAATTAAGGCACTGAATATCGCCGTAATGCGCGGAAGATGATTGATGTGCTTCTTGCCCTTTTTCATGAAATTGTTAAAAGTAGAAGAAAAATTCAAAAGCTGCATTATTCAGCCTATCTTATCAAATGTATTTATTGAGAAAATATCGCTCTTTATAATTAGCTCTCCGCATGCTGAATTGCATATCAGACGAGTCTTTGTGGCCCACCAGTGTGATGGTTGCTTTATCATGCACTATTGATCTACTAAATCTTAGCAGAAAAATATGTAACAATGGATTTTTTTTTAAAAAATAATAATAATAATTTTGCAGTCATTTTATATTGAAAAAGATTATCTTTTGCAGCGCTCACCATACATCTCTTTCGCAACATGAGTTCTTGTTTAAGGATAGCAATTTTACCTGTCAATTTGTGACCCACGACACTAATGGGGTGGGTCAAACCCGATTAGCTTCGACGTTGATTTTCTATTTATGTGTTATTTATTTGTTGGTTGTTTATTTTTTGGATGTCAATTTATGTAATTTGTGATTCTTCTTTTTTTGTTTTTTTTATTGTAAATAGGTTAATGGGTAACCCGTGGATTCCGCAACCGCGAGCATACCTGCCCCGCCTCCCTGATGGGATAGGTGGTGGGGAAGGGTACGCTGCCCCCTAACCCGACCCCTTGTTATCCCATTCATATTAAAGCTGGTTCGTATATATGCAAGTTGCCAATGAAGATTGGTACGTAGCTAAGAGTTGGTTTTTACAGTCAGCGGGATTCAGACATTATCTTGTACCTAGGATGTTGATTTACGTTGCTTTTAAACCCAAGTTGACCAAATTGCACGTTAGATTTTTTGTTTCAAGAACATATAAAACACAATTCAACTAAAATATCTCTGGCAAACAGAAGTTACTGTTCATCCTATTAGCCACCGATTTTTTGTTATATAAATCACACATTATTATGTAACAAAGATACGTGTGTGAAATGTATATGTTCAAAACACAAAGCATCATGCTAGTATATGAAGTGCCTAAGCTAATAAATATTAGTTAGCTAACTGTTGGCAAATGAGAATTCAAAATATCCATAATCCATGGCCCAATCTTTTTTCAACAAAGCTTTAAATTTCTTTGTCCATATATTTTGAAAAAAACAATGGGACCCCATAAATCAAATTATTTTCATTTTTGTTTTCCCTGGAGAGCAGCAACATTGGAGTTACCGACACAAAAATAATTAATTCATACCCTTAATTTGAGTTCTATAAATTGGTATTGATTCTTTTCATTCTTCACCAACCACTACTAATTAGACTATTAAGAAATCAAAAGAGCTATGGAATCCATATCTCCTAAACGTTTCCTCAAATTCCTTTTCATTTTTGTCTGCATTGCTGCTTCCTTCACATACTCAACCTCAGCCGTTAGATCAGTCCGATCAGCAATACCCAAAACAAGCACGGACTTCATTAGGAGATCATGCAGAGAAACGACCTATCCAAGGCTTTGCTTCAGCTCTCTCTCAATCCACGCAAGCAAAATCCAAACGAGTCCTCAACTCTTGGCAGCCACGGCCCTCAACGTGACCCTCTCGTCGGCCAAAACGACATCAAACGTGATGCTGAAGCTGTCGTTGAGCCACGGGCTGAAGCCGAAGGAGGCTGCCGCCATGAAGGACTGCGTCGAGGAGCTGAGCGAGTCGGTCGATGAGCTCCGAAAGTCGATCGGAGAGATGAGTAGGCTCAAGAGCCGTAGTAGTTCTAAGCTCATGATAAACGACATTCAAACTTGGGTTAGTGCTGCCTTGACGGATGAGAATACTTGCTCGGATGGGTTCGGAGGAAAAGCCATGAATGGGAAGGTGAAGAGTGTTGTGAGAGTCCGGATTGTGAACGTTGCCCAATTGACTAGCAATGCTTTGGCCTTGATCAACAGATATGCCTTGATTAATGGTTAATTTTATTCCAATTTGTTTGGGATCAATATCTCAAAGTGTGGTTAAATTTTTTTTTTTTTTCAATTTTAGAGGTGAGTAATTTGGATTCTAGATCTTGTGGTGGAATTGAGTGTGAATTTATCGTTAGATCCCCCTAACCCGACCCCTTGTTATCCCATTCATATTAAAGCTGGTTCGTATATATGCAAGTTGCCAATGAAGATTGGTACGTAGCTAAGAGTTGGTTTTTACAGTCAGCGGGATTCAGACATTATCTTGTACCTAGGATGTTGATTTACGTTGCTTTTAAACCCAAGTTGACCAAATTGCACGTTAGATTTTTTGTTTCGAGAACATATAAAACACAATTCAATTAAAATATCTCTGGCTAACAGAAGTTACTGTTCATCCTAATAGCCACTGATTTTTTGTTAAAGATATGTGTGTGAAATGTATATGTTCAAAACACAAAGCATCATGCTAGTATATGAAGTGCCTAAGCTAATAAATATTAGTTAGCTAACTGTTGGCAAATGAGAATTCAAAATATCCATAATCCATGGCCCAATCTTTTTTCAACAAAGCTTTAAATTTCTTTGTCCATATATTTTGAAAAAAACAATGGGACCCCATAAATCAAATTATTTTCATTTTTGTTTTCCCTGGAGAGCAGCAACATTGGAGTTACCGACACAAAAATAATTAATTCATACCCTTAATTTGAGTTCTATAAATTGGTATTGATTCTTTTCATTCTTCACCAACCACTACTAATTAGACTATTAAGAAATCAAAAGAGCTATGGAATCCATATCTCCTAAACGTTTCCTCAAATTCCTTTTCATTTTTGTCTGCATTGCTGCTTCCTTCACATACTCAACCTCAGCCGTTAGATCAGTCCGATCAGCAATACCCAAAACAAGCACGGACTTCATTAGGAGATCATGCAGAGAAACGACCTATCCAAGGCTTTGCTTCAGCTCTCTCTCAATCCACGCAAGCAAAATCCAAACGAGTCCTCAACTCTTGGCAGCCACGGCCCTCAACGTGACCCTCTCGTCGGCCAAAACGACATCAAACGTGATGCTGAAGCTGTCGTTGAGCCACGGGCTGAAGCCGAAGGAGGCTGCCGCCATGAAGGACTGCGTCGAGGAGCTGAGCGAGTCGGTCGATGAGCTCCGAAAGTCGATCGGAGAGATGAGTAGGCTCAAGAGCCGTAGTAGTTCTAAGCTCATGATAAACGACATTCAAACTTGGGTTAGTGCTGCCTTGACGGATGAGAATACTTGCTCGGATGGGTTCGGAGGAAAAGCCATGAATGGGAAGGTGAAGAGTGTTGTGAGAGTCCGGATTGTGAACGTTGCCCAATTGACTAGCAATGCTTTGGCCTTGATCAACAGATATGCCTTGATTAATGGTTAATTTTATTCCAATTTGTTTGGGATCAATATCTCAAAGTGTGGTTAAATTTTTTTTTTTTTTCAATTTTAGAGGTGAGTAATTTGGATTCTAGATCTTGTGGTGGAATTGAGTGTGAATTTATCGTTAGATATGCTTACAATCACTTAAAATGTGGTCGGTATGTAATATATATATATATATTATATGTGTATGTATATACTAAAAGCCACTAGTATTGATATATATTAGTGGTTGGCAATCTGGTATGTGTGGATTCATGTAAAAGTGAATGTATGCTTTGTTAGAGTGAATTTACCTGAATTTCTAGATGGTAATGTATTAATGTTCGTTTATCGAGAACCAAATATATGTGATTTGTTCTGGTCAATTTTTAGCTCAACTTGGGGAACATGAGGGAGACAAGTTAGTTGTCACATGTACGTCTCAGGGGCATTTTCTAATCTCTTTCACAGCAAAAATAAGGTGTATGCATCAAAGTAAAATTAATTTAAAAAAAAGAAATGGAAAGTACCAAATCCTGTATGAATAATTTTCTTGTCCTTGTTATAACTAAAAGGATTTAAGTCCATAAATCATCCTTTGAGGTTTACTTTTAATCTCAATTTTGTTCCTGACTTTAAAAATGTTTTACAATTAGTTCTTGAGGTTGTACTTTATTTTAATTTCGGTTCTTCTATTAACTAAGCGTTAAATATTTAACAAAATATGTATAAATTAGAGACCAAAACTGGGAACAACTAAAATTTAGAAACTATCGGTGTGATTTAACATTTATTTTTTTATTTTGATTTATTTCCTAAACTTTAGATGTTTTTAATTTTGGTCTTTAATTTCAACATATTTTTTCAAATATCTAACACCTAACTAACATATTGACAGAAACTAAAACAAAATAAAATCTCATAAATCAATTGTGAGATATTTTGAAAGTCAAAGACTAAAGTATGATTGAAAATAAACTTCAGATACCATTTATGAGATTAACTCTAACTAAAATAAAGAGAAAAATATAAAACTAACCGTTATTTTTTATCATCATATAAATTATGCCATTAAAAAATATTCACGTAGAATAAGAAACGTATAGAATACGAATAATATCCTTCTAGTAAAAAATATATTCCGGTATAATATGAACGATATGATTCTATAGAATATTGATGACATAAATGAAAAACTTAAATTGATGGCATAAATAACATAGTATTATCTATTTTATGGTATTCTTTGAAAATTTTCTAAAATAAAAGCACCCGGGTTGAGCTAATGTGCTCGGCTCATTGAATAAATTGGGCTCCATGCAAGTTTTTGTTTCATGTGGCCTAGCCCAGATAAAAATAGGGTGGGCGACTTTTAAAAAAAGGAGACAAATACTTATTGAATTTTAGATTTTTACCTTTTGCATTTAATTAATACTCTTTAATTAAAGAATTATATTAATTAAACGGTATTAATTAAAAATAAAAGGTAAAAATATTAAAATAATGCATTCAAAATGTGAGTTCATTATTTTTTTCTAAACTTTTTGATAAGGGAAAAATAGGTAAATCTCATATTTATCCCATGATCAAACTTTGTAAATCTTGGATTTATCTGTTATTTGATAAATTCAAAACTTACCTCATAATCTCATATTTACTCCAAGATCAGATTTCGTAAATGGGGATTTATCGGATTTATTCCCTCGAAAACCTAAGCTAAATACATTTTTTTAACAATATTCACTAATTTTAATATTTACATTATATTAACTACGGTTATAGTTAATAATCTTATTTTTATCCTTACAAATGTTTTTTAGAATTAAATATTTATTATTCATTAACAATTGTAGTAAATATGCTATTTACTACTACAAAAATTTTCAAAACTAAGATATTCGGTATAATTTCTCTCTACTAATTATCAAACATGACTTTAACTTGTTTTTTAGTTTTATGTCCTCGGTTTGTCTCTCTTAAAATCATTCCCCTCTTAAGTTGATTCTAATGGAAAAAAGCATTCTCCCAAAAGAAAAAGTGATGAATCCAAGAATGTTCAAATAAGAGGGGCATAAATATCGTTGATGCTTTCTACTAGAGGAATATTGCCCTCTGGTTCTCCCCTTTATATATATAGGGTGTTCAAATCCGTAGAAAAGGTCCAAACCTACGTATCCATAACATATCTCAAGAAATATGGCATCATCTCTAAGGGGATAAATTCCCATTACTCATAAAAAAAAATCCTATTAAGTTGGGTCTACCTACCCATTTAGTGAGACTCACTTTATGTGGATAGCGGAGTTTTAACCTTATAAAGATAAATATGATTGTTCAAATTGAATTTGGATTTTGGGGAATTGAGCCAACTTGACAGTTTAAATATCAGAGTGTGAAAATCCAAAAACCAATTATCTAAAGAACTGACCTTCAGAGCTTATAATGACATACATATTGGCCGTGTTTGAAATTGATCCCATTTTTATTTTTCACGTTTTTCAAGAAAGAAAAAATGAAAACGTTTTCAAAACGACATTTGGCGCAATAAACAAAAAACGGAAATGAAAACGATTTTTTGGTTTAGTGTAAAATGAGAAAGAAATGAAAAATGACTTTTAGTCGTTTTTTATTTTTTGTTTTCGTTTTCTCCTCTCTCGAGCAGAGAGAGAGACATTAATGAGTTTTTTTTACACTAAAAATAATCTCTTGATAAAACTATCAAACGACTTTTCAAAAATAATTTCTGTCTGAGATTGAAAACGTTTTCATTTTCATTTTCATACACAAATCAAAATCATTTTGAAATGAATTCTAAACGCGCCAATTAGTTTTAAACCAATCCAATATTAAATTGCTTATGTGTTTGGTATGATTGTTCGAGAGGTGTATACTGGATTGAGTCTATTGTTTGATCCCAAAGTTCAACATGAAACTTGAAAAGTGAAGCTCCTCCTTCCAGCTATAGATTGCCAAATCCCTTTGTTTCTTGATCAAAATTGAAATAAGTCGTTTTAAGTCATTAAAAACTATTGAAAGACGAATACATTTATTATTAGATTTCTTAATTTCCATTCAGAATCTATCGGCTCAGTCATTACAGAAGTTACAAGTCTTTAAAACATTTACCAAGCAATTAAAAAAAAAAAAAAGTGCTACTACTCTTATCCTTTTTTTTTGAAATATTTAATTTTGAGGGGACGGATTTGGCTTAGTAGTAACATCATAAAGTCTCAATCCTTTTATTTGATTGAAAATATTCATCAATCCATGCATGTTCTCGTCCCGTGACTTGCTACTTTATGCATGATGTCTTTTTCTTCCATGTCTATCACTATCATACTCGACGTTTTTATAGTTCTTGCACATCACAAGTAGAAATTTGTCCTCTACTTTAAGATTAAAAGTTACAAATTTATATGATAATGTAACACATTTGCAGGATCGTACGGCTGTCAGACTTGAGATCATACGTAAGATTTTTACCCTTTCTAAAAAAAATTTAGTACGTACATGCAATTGAATGCATAATACTGTAGACATCGATCATGTATGTTGAGTGATCTTTTGTTATAAAGTTACAGAGTACACTTTCTTTTACAAGGATTTATCCAATTCTCAATAAATAAATCAGTGTTCTTCTTGTCCCAATATCTGGGAACTACAGAATTACTGTTCCTGATCAATCTTCAAAAACTTTTAGAGGTCTTGTGCTTTGTAACTGTTAAAAAAACTGAAAACGACACTGAAAATTGTCCTTTAAGAACAAGGACGTAAAAGAGAAAAAAGGACTTTTTTCACTGTTTATAGATATTTTCTATATGGATTTGCTTATGCTTTGTTTGAAAGGGATAGGGCACATGCAATTTGACGTCTTTAGCATTATTGAGAAGGTCGATTGACGGCGTCTACTCTTTCCTTGCCTGCCTCCCCCCCCCCCCCCCCCCCCCCCCCCCTTTTTTTTTCTTTTTTCTGCTGCTAAATGACGGCATCTACTCTTATACGTCTTTAGAAGTATCCTGGAATTCTTTTGAAAAGGAAAGGAACGTATGACTCATTAATTAATATTTAATTTTTGTACACTTTTCTTATTAAAATTATTATTTCCGGTTTTAGTTACATAACTAGCCAAAAATCTGTGCGTTGCTGTAGAACAAAATACAATTGTATTACACAAAAAGTTGAGAATTTTTATAGTATAAGATTAGTGAGGATTAGTTTATATATACATATAGATGTATCTATATAATATTTTAATTACAAGTTTCTTATAATGTATTATAGCTTTTATTTTACTTTTTTTTTGTTCTAACTGCAAAATACAAATTTTTAAAAAAAAATAATAATAATTAAGGAAGTTGAAAATCTTTAATTACATGTAGTGTAAATCAAAGTATTTAGAAGTAGTTATATTACTTAATTTTTAAGCGTTTTCTGAGTGGATTTGTTACTTTTAGTTCAAAATTGAAATAATAAAAGATTGTTAAGATATGTATTCAAAATAATAAATGTTGATTTATATTAATAATTGATATAAATTAGTAAATATAAAAACAAATAAAGAAATAAAAAAGTGAGGATAAAAGTGTACAATCAGATTATAAAGTAAAAAAAGAACCAAAAATCTTTGCGCAGGTAAAGGAGAAGAAAGGGCAAAAAAAGAAAAAAAAAGGAAAAAAAAAAAAAAAAAAAAAAAAAAAAAAAAGATAAACTCCACAATTCAAATTAAAGAGCAAAACAGATATTCCAGTGTACCATGTACAGTAAACCATGCATATTCTATAATAATGATCTAAACAGTAAATCGGCGGCGAGTTTTCATTAACAGTCCATTATGCATTGGATCCAGTACTATTTCTAACGTTACGAACTCAATATCATGCATTTATTAGCAGTTTGACTAGTTTGTCTGTACATACATATATATATATATATATATATGTGTATGGAAGGTGCACAATCTAGACAAAGGTTCTAATTAAGATATATCAAATTGGACACAATCTCCTAATTAGACACACAACTTGAGAGATCAATTACTTATATTTTCTTTTGTCCACCAAAATATCTATCGTACGTCTCTTCAGCCTCTATTAAAAGTTTAGTTTAAGGGAAAAGCTTCTATTTAATTATATATGTACTCTATTTATCTCCAGTGTATCGGTCGCAATCTAAGTATAATTATTTACAATATAGGTCATATTTATTAGAAGCTCATTTAGTTCGCTGATTTGAATTTTTAATTCGAGTTAAGATATGACTATATGTGAGTTTTTTATTATAGTAAAAAAGTTAGATGTGACTGTTTGTGAGAGTTTTTTTACTGTAACAAAACTCGAATTGGTGAAATGAACGAGACTTATATTTCTGATGTAGTCTAGCTGTAAGTGTCTGTAACTGTGCTTGGACATGTACAATTGTCTGACTCAAAAAGAGTGTTTTATGTAATTCTTGTGTGTCCCTATCGTAACACGAGTTGTATGAGGGAGTGGTAGGGTTTACGATCAACAAGTCGCAACTTGCATTAATATGTATTTACTCAAGTTGCGATAGCTAGATAGTAGCTACTAATTAGAAGTTGCTAGAACACCAATTAAGCAAGCAATTTGCATGCATCAATCATTGATCAAGTTGGGTACCCCGAATTGACAAAATTGTCTTGTTGACATGTACACAAACAATGTTAATAGGGACGTCAAAGTTTGTCGCCGGCCAAATACAGGAGTTTGAGAGGATATGTGTGTGTGTGTATATATACACACACACGTTCCCTTTTCGATTTTTTTAGGGTTTTGAATTTAGAATCAATCCAATACCATTGGAGCTTTGTAGTAGAAATTATTGTTAAATTACGTTTGCAATTACTCCTCGATATATGTATATGATCATGCTAATTACTATACATATAAGTACAGATGTAAAAGCATCACACTTTTCTATTGATACACATATTCGGAAAAAATAAACAGAACTTCAGTGCATCATAGAATACTTTTTGTCAAAATGGGAACACTAATATTAGCTCACCGCCAATAGCTTGAGGAATTGATAAATAAACAATTTTCATGCATTCGGTTATGAAAAAAGAAAAAGCATTTGCATGCATTATTGTATTTTTAGATGAAGCAAACTTATAATCCTAATCCCAATTCGCCTTTGCTTCCTTTATTAGGACGGTGAAGGATGTGGGCACATCCATTTGGCGCCACCTTCTCCAAGCCCGCCATGTCCCATCCTATCATATAATAATTAATTAATAATTCTGAATCAAATAAACAATACACTTAAATTACGAGTGTTGAATATCTAAATTATGCACGAGCACATTTGCAATTGGGAATTGTGGATTATGGGGACTAACATGATTCACGTGGTAACAATATCGGTGATAATTACCCCTACCATATACATATATTATACCAAAAAATTTACCATACTATATACACGAGATAAAAAGTTATGGCTTACATCAATTTATCGCCTCTGTTATATTACCTTCCGAAATATATATTTTTCCACGGTTTAATCCTCCGAGTAAGTTGAATTATAGACAAGATAATTTCTAGGAACATTTCTAACAATAATTGAGCAATCATTAGAGTGTGGGTTAAATAAAATGAATATTCAAAGTAGTAGAACCGTGTAGGATACAATGTATGTAATCCAACTTAAAGGGTCACCGTGGCCTTCCAAATACTAAGTGTATATATATCCATATTACTCTTGTTGAGATAAGAACACATGTATATAAATATCAATATATTTCAAATTGGACCCCACTTCCACATAATCTAGAGACCCCATAGATTTTCATCATTTAGACCCCAAAGACGACCCAAATAATATTAGATTTTTTTAAATTTCTTCCGTACGTGCTCTATAAATTGGCATTCCTTCTCTCCTTCTACTATCATCACTTCTACAAGCTCAAAAAATTGAGATAAGAAAGAAAGAGAGAAACATGGAATATTCTTCATCTTCTAAACACATGGCCACTTTCCTTCTCATGGTAATTTGCAGTACTTCTCACCTCATATACTCAACCTCAGCTTCTAGAAACCCCGTATCCAAAACCAACACCGAGTTCATTAGAACGTCATGCGTCTCCACAACCTATCCAAAACTCTGCTTTAGCTCTCTCTCAACTCACGCAAGCACAATCCAATCGAGCCCTCAACTTCTGGCCATCACCTCCCTCAGCGTGACCCTTTCTTCGGCCAAAACGACGTCCGCCGAGATGACGAGGCTGTCGCTGAGCCACGGCCTGAAGCCGCGAGAGGTTGACGCCATGAAGGACTGTATTGAGGAGCTGCGTGACTCCGTGGATGAGCTACGTAAGTCCATGGGAGAGATGAGTCAACTCGTCAAGGGAAAGTCCGGTTTCAAGCTCATGATAAACGACATACAAACTTGGGTTAGTGCTGCGTTGACGGATGAGAATACGTGCACTGATGGGTTCGAAGAGAAACCTATGAACGGGAACTTGAAGACTGCTGTGAGGGGCCAGGTTGTGAATGTTGCCCAATTGACTAGCAATGCCTTGGCTTTGATCAACAGATATGGCTTGATTCATGGTTAACTTTTTTTGGTTCTCGTCCCAAAAGCGTGGTTAAATATTATGACAAAAAAATATATTAATGAACATCACTGGTGTTACGCATTACAACTAATATAAGACTCAGTTGCGAGATCCATTTTTTATTAGTAAGTGATGCTCCACCGGTTTCAAATATTATTTTTTTTCCGTGTGATTGTACGTTTACTGTTCTGAGTGAAAACATATAATATGCATATGTCTAGCTAGGTTGTGATGGATTGATATTGTAATTTGTATGTCATTGCGATACATAGGTAGTCACATACAAAGTGTGTGACTCTTTAATTAAGATATAAATGATTGAATATGTATTTATAGAATATATGGTACTAAACCTGTGCTCTATTTTTATTTCTTCCATCAAATGTGAAGCGGAAGCTATAATTGATTGGTGCAATATTATTGGTCACATATGTGCATGTATATATGTAAGTATTTACACTGTTAAGATTTGAGTTGACTATGACATGAATATGATTAATTTTTGGGAGAAGAGAAGAAATGTAACATATAACTTGAGAGGAAGCGACAAACAAGTCATGACTACTCGTTTAATGCAAGAATACGCGGGCGGGTGTGTTAAAAAAAGGAACACAAACCAGATTAGAAAACCTTTTTTTTTTTTTTTTTTTTTTTTTGGGGGGGGTGGGGTCTTAAAGAAAAATGCAATAAACAAACAAATTGAAAAGGCAATGAAAGTAGTGTTTTTTTTTAATCCATTATCTTGAAAATTAAAATCTCTTTATAATAAGTTCCACATAATCTAACATCCATAGCTAGACATGTGCTTATATTGTGCTTACATTTTTTTGGTAGATAAGCCTTCTAACTCACACATGTTACACCCATCAAGATTTGACTCTGGTCACACACCCACACTGACCCACACATCCAATCGTTTGAGTTAACCTCAAGTAGCCTCACGACCCATCAAATTTTTTATTATTGTTATATTTTATTTTTTTTTTTTTTTTTTTTTTTTTTTTTTTTTTTTTTTTTTTTTCACCCGAAGGATGCATTAATGTTCACTAAGACCCATTTATTTTGTCAATTTGAGTTTTATTACAGTAAAAAATTCTCAGAAACACACATTTAATTTTTTTATTACAGTAAAAAACTCTCATATAAAATCACATCTCAACTCAAATTAACAAACTAAACGAGACCTAATATGCTTGCTTAATTTTATAATTCTTCTACTTGTATGGTCTAGCATAGAATTATTCAGTACTTTACTCTGGTGCGTGGGACATGATATAAATTGGAAGACAGAAAAAGCGAACTTCACTCACCCCAATTGAATAGATTGGACCACTGAAGACAACAGAAAGCCACGGGTCGAAAAGAAGTTGCACATGCATGTTGCAGCGTCCAACTATAATTTTCTAAAGCCATATACATCACTACTCCTAAGTTAAAAGAAGTTGCTTCTTCTCTTTCTTTTTTTTTTTTTTTTTTTGTCCTTTTGTCAAAGTTCATCACTAAAACAATTTCAAAAATATATCTATGCATTTAAAACTCACTTTAAAATAATTTTATTTTTTTGTATAAAAATAAAAATGAAAATATTTTTAATCTCAGACAGAAATCTTTTTTAAAAATACGTTTAGTAATTTTATTAAGAGATTATTTTCAATATAAAAAATATATTAATGTCTCTCTTTCTCTCTATACTCGAGAGAGGAGAAAGCCGAAATAAAAAATGAAAAACGACTAAAAGTCATTTTTCATTTTTCTCATATTTTACACTAAATCAAAAAATCATTTTCATTTCTATTTTTTGTCTTTAATTGTGCTAAACGTCATTTCTTTTCCGTTTTCATTTTTTTTTTTCTCAAAAAACGTAAAAAATAAAAACAAAACCAACTCTAAACATGGACGGTATGTTTGTAGAGCTATTTTCTTAGGGCTATATAAACTAAATATAAACTAAATAATGCAAACATATGAGTGTCTAACCAGAGCTTCACACACCATTTTGCGTATCTTGCAGTACTTACATTATAAAATTTACATTATAAAATGCGAACTCTTTTAAGTAGTAATGGATGCAAATTGTACGTCGAAGGTGACTATTAGTAGGTATCACTCTAGCTTGAGCCTACCTATTGAGCTAGATAATTAATTAAATTCAAGAGACTAAAGTATATTTCTCTTGGTTCATCTCCGCTATAGTAATATTCAATTAAGGCGAGTTCATGACTACTCGTTTAATGCAAGAATACGCGGGCGGGTGTGTTAAAAAAAGGAACACAAACCAGATTAGAAAAGGATAAGAACACTTTTTTTTTTTTTTGGGGTGGGTCTTAAAGAAAAATGCAATAAACAAACAAATTGAAAAGGCAATGGCAGTAGTGTTCTTTTTTAATCCATTATCTTGAAAATTAAAATCTCTTTATAATAAGTTTCACATAATCTAATATCCATAGCTAGACATGTGCTTATATTGTGCTTACATTTTTTTGGTAGATAAGCCTTCTAACTCACACATGTTACACCCATCAAGATTTGACTCTGGTCACACACCCACACTGACCCACACATCCAATCGTTTGAGTTAACCTCAAGTAGCCTCACGACATTATGTATTGATATTAAATTTTACTGTTAGATTTCTCTTGGTTCATCTCCGCTATAGTAATATTCAATTAAGGCGAGTATCAAAAACTTGTACTGGCGATAATCTTGCGCCAAAAAAAATAATAATAATTAAAGGATTTTCTCAGGTAGATCTCTCTATTGATATTACCAACTTTTGACCGTTATATCTGATCAAAATCACATTAAATTAAAAAAATATGTACAACAAATAATTTTTTTATACAAATTTAACGGCTGAAAATAGAGAACTACCAGTAGTTCAATTTTTCTTATCTTACCAGAAAACTCCCAATAATTATATAAATTTCTAGATTGTCAAACATGCATGTGATATTGCACAATTTTTGATTTTAAATTTTTTTTTTTTTTTTTTTTTTTTTTTTTTTTTTTTTTTTCACCTCAAGAACACTAAGACCCCGTTCATTTTGTCGATTTGAGTTTTATTACAGTAAAAAATTCTCAAAAACACACATTTAATTTTTTTGCTACAGTAAAAAACTCTTATATAAAATCACATCTCAACTCGAATTAAAAACTCAAATTAACAAACTAAACGAGACCTAATAAGCTTGCTTAATTTTATAATTCTTCTACTTGTATGGTCTAGCATAGAATTATTCAGTACTTTACTCTGGTGTGTGGGACATGATATAAATTGGAAGACAGAAAAAGCGAACTTCACTCACCCCAATTGAATAGATTGGACCACTGAAGACAACAGAAAGCCACGGGTCGAAAAGAAGTTGCACATGCATGTTGCAGCGTCCAACTATAATTTTCTAAAGCCATATACATCACTACTCCTAAGTTAAAAAGAAGTTGCTTCTTCTCGTTCTTGTTTTTTTTTTTTTTGTCCTTTTGTCAAACTTCATCACTAAAACAATTTCAAAAATATATCTATGCATTTAAAACTCGTTTTAAAATAATTTTATTTTTTATATAAAAATAGAAATGAAAATATTTTTAATTTCAGACAGAAATTATTTTTAAAAATGCGTTTAGTAATTTTATTAAGAGATTATTTTCAGTATAAAAAATATATTAATGTTTCTCTTTCTCTCTATACTTGAGAGAGGAGAAAACAGAAATAAAAAATGAAAAACGACTAAAAGTCATTTTTTATTTTTCTCCTATTTTACACTAAATTAAAAAATCGTTTTCATTTCTATTTTTTGTCTTTAATTGTGCTAAACGCCATTTCTTTTCTGTTTTTATTTTTTCTTTCTCAAAAAACATAAAAAACAAAAACAAAACCAACTCCAAACATGGATTATATGTTTGTAGAGCTATTTTCTTAGGGCTATATAAACTAAATATAAACTATATAATGCAAACACATGAGTGTCTAACCAGAGCTTCACACACCATTTTGCGTATCTTGCAGTACTTACATTATAAAATTTACATTATAAAATGCGAACTCTTTTAAGTAGTAATGGATGCAAATTGTACGTCGAAGGTGACTATTAGTAGGTATCACTCTAGCTTGAGCCTACCTATTGAGCTTGATAATTAATTAAATTCAAGAGACTAAAGTATATTTCTCTTGGTTCATCTCCGCTATAGTAATATTCAATTAAGGCGAGTATCAAAAACTTGTACTGGCGATAATCTTGCGCCAAAAAAAATAATAATAATTAAAGGATTTTCTCAGGTAGATCTCTCTATTGATATTACCAACTTTTGACCGTTATATCTGATCAAAATCACATTAAATTAAAAAAATATGTACAACAAATAATTTTTTTATACAAATTTAACGGCTGAAAATAGAGAACTACCAGTAGTTCAATTTTTCTTATCTTACCAGAAAACTCCCAATAATTATATAAATTTCTAGATTGTCAAACATGCATGTGATATTGCACACGAACAATCAATGAGGAATTCTATAAATGCTTAGTAGGGTATATACTTAAGCACAAAGTATATCATAGTGCTTTCAGATTTTTAATGTGTGTCGGATAGAGAAGGATAAGAGAAAGGTTTAGACGTAGTGAAAAGTGACCCAATCTTCTTATTCATATAATTCTAATATATATAAAGGTCAAACAAAAGCTTCCACTTCCTCTGTCATGGACCGAACCAAGGTGTATATAGTGGCTAACACAGTCCCATGGTTCCATTTTTCTTCATTGTCACAGACTCACATGGAGGGTCCTTCGCAAACCAATAGAATCCTGTTTTGTGGGACTAACATTCGGATGTGGAAACAATATCCCATTAATTACAAGCCCATATATATATATATATATATAGTTTTTCCAATTTAGAGAGGAAGTACCAGTTTCTTCATGATCATGATCATGACCTATCTGGGTATCCATTCACTATTTACTAATGGCACTAGTACTATTTGTTGATAATTGTTAAAGAGGGTAACTTGGTGCGGGCTCAATTGGTTTGCTGCAGAATGAGATAGACATAGATGAAGCTAAAAGCTTGTTTTCATCTCAATTCCATATAGTTAAAATAGAACACGCTCTCTAAGAAAGGTATCAAAATCATTGTATTTTAGAGCACAAAAACTCAGAACTCTCTGTTGAGTTACAAAATCCAAAGCACCAAAAAAAAAAAAAAAAAAAAAAAAAAAAAAAAAAAAAACTCTGAAGAAACCATTTGAGAGAAAAAGGGAAAAAAAAAATTTTTGCTCCTTCACCAAATAAACTTCAAACTTATGAGGCTTTTTTGGGAGGACACATGTTTCTTATGAGTGAAATTACTGTGCTAACGGTAAATATTTGAATCAGGAACCCTGTAAACAATAACATGACCATTAAGTTTAAGTCCAATGAATTGTCATCACTGGTCCACATGATAGAAATAAGAGCAACTACTAATTAGAATAAGAATCATAGACTCACCAAGTAGAATGCGAGAGACCTCAAGAAGTTCAATCTTTCTCGCTTGCCAGTTACTTGGACTTTTGATATCCTAATCAGTAATTAGGTGCAAATAATTAGTAAGCTTCAACAGAAAGAAACGTAACAGCAATCTAGCACCTCTAAGAATAAAAAGGGTGGAAGCAATTTCAGTATCAAAAGCTACCACAACTTAGAATCCAATTAGCTTTCTTCTTCGGCCCTTGAAAAGTTTGGCATACTCGGGTCTTTTCGAGTTATAAGCTTACGTTCAAAGTTAAAGCAGGGTATTTCTTTTATTCCCATGCCCATGCCGCTTTGCGTGGTCTTTTACCGACTTTATTTGATCATTAGAAACGCTTCTTTATCTTCGTTGCAATTTCCAAATATTTTTCCTTTTTTCCAAAGAGTATATAGACATTCTTAATAAAAATGTACAACACGAAAAAGAAGACGAATGTCTAACCTCTATTGTTAGATTTCTCTTGGCAACAAAAGCGATGGAGAGAAATAGTGCAAGCGATGATCCAACCAAGTAAAGCTTCAACAAACCTGCTCTGCTTCGCCTTCGACCTTTAACACAACAGCGATGAAAAAACAAGTGTATAATTAAAGTTAAAGCAAATACATGAAATTTAAATTGAAGAGAATAAAAGGTATAGAAATGCATGGCAACCTAATTCCCCAAGAATCAGAGAAACAAAACCAACAGCAACAGATGAGATAGCAATACTATTGGGTCCCTCCTCCCATGATGTCCTTAGAACTGTGTACAATAATCCTATTATTTGAATGATCCCCTGCAGTTAAAAGTTAAAACTATTGAATAGGGAAAACCCCAAATAAACTTAAACCACTTGATTGATGCAATACATAAATGAACATGAAGCTTTGATGAAGATTGAACACAACAGTACAAGATTAGAGATAAATTTTGACTAATATATAGAATTAAAAATTGATATTTCAACTAATATATCTTAAATCAAATATGGATATTTCATATCTGAACAAACCTCAATAAAATTAAGAGCTATAAAAAAAAAACCCTAAATTCTAATTTATTTTCCATGCAAAATATGCATTCTTCATTGACAAAAATTAATGGGTCATATACAAAAATATCATATAATAAAAATAAACGAACCAGGTGAAACTAGTACTGTTACTGATAAATCACACGGTAGTAATTGATAGCAGCAAGTAATCACATGCAATTTTTAGTAAATAAAAAAAAAAAGAAAAACCCATGTGGAGATATTCAATAAAAAATCAAAAAGGAAATTAGCGCGTAGAGGCGAATCCAGAAATTCAATAAAAACACCTGGGCGATAATTAGCACGTAGAGGCGAGATTTTCCTTTAGCTACTCTCTGGTACCCTAAAATTCAATAAAAACAAAACCCATAATTGAGATTTAAAAAAAAAAACCAATTGCATAAATTCAAGAACTTTAATATTACAGTGCTTGTTAATAACAGAGAAAGCTGAGATTGCAACGAAAGGGGTTTTTGTTTCTCTAATGGCAGATTTATTATTTTCAGAAGATGAATTGAAATAGAAAAAGAAACTCACGAGAGTCGACGACCATGCGGTAGGAGAAATCCGAACCGTCCGTTCCCGAAGGCCTTCTCTGCTGCATTTTTCCCTCTTTTCTTCTTTTCGCTCAAGTTTTGCTCAGAAGGGGTTCGCTTGAAAAAACCTCCAGAAATTTGTGATATCTTTTCGAATTCGAGATCAATTAGGGTCAAATATATGAACTATTTTTAGGGCCCGTTTAGTTCGCTAATTTGAGTTTTTAATTCGAGTTGAGATGTGATTTTATGTGAGAGCTTTTTACTGTAGCAAAAAAGTTAGATGTGATTATTTGTGAGAGCTTTTTACTGTAGTAAAACTCGAATTCTAAACTCGAATCAGCGAAATGAACAGAGCCTTAATTGTCACTTCTTTTTTGGGTAACGACAGATCATTTTTTAAAGCGACATGTCGCTTAATGTACTTGGAAAAAGAACAAAATTCTGAAAAACTTAAATGTCGTTTTGATCTTACCACGTGCCGTTTTATCAACCGCCGACAATTAAAGCCTGTTGGGTTGATCGATTCGAATTTTTAATTAGAATTGAGATATAATTTTATGTGAAAATTTTTAATTATAGTAAAAAAATTAAATGTAATTTTTATGAGAGTTTTTAACTATAAAAAAACTCAAATTAAATGAGGACTAAGTTTCAAAAAACACGGGTCGTTTGATCTGAAAACGACAACAAAGTTTAAAAAGATAACAATTAGCGCAACTTACATTGCTGCAACTTGTCGTTTTGCAAACATTGGACAACTTCAAACCCAATAAGCAGATACAAAATTCAAACAGCAGGACGACGTCTTTCATTTATGAACGACATTTTGTATGCAATAAAATGAAATGTGGTTTTTCAAATCTAAATCTCTAATTTCTCAGCAACAATGAAAACGCACCACAATTTTAGAAAAAAAAAAAAAAAAAAAAAAAAAAAAAAAAAAAAAAAAAAAACGCACTATAAACTAAGTACTTGTTCAGTTGTATTTTTGAGTTATTAGTGACTTGAGTGTAGATCTTGAGTTGAATTTGAGTTATAACTTGAATTAAAGATGCAATTTGAGTTTGTGTTTAAATGTGCATATTTGAATTAATTTTTTAATTGAGAATTTAATTTGAGTATGTGTTTGGTACACCTAAACTTGAGCTGTGAATAGTTAAAAATTAAGGAGAGATAATTATTTTTGTTTAGAATTTATTATTAAAATAAGGGAAAGTAATTTTTGTTAATAATTGCGGCTGAACTTGAATTAAGGGGGTACGGCTGCACTCAAGAATTACTGCTTTTCTCAAGTGTAAACTTGAGTCTTCACTGCAGCGGTCCTTACTGAACAAAAGACTTAGCCTATGTTCTTTACTCGAGTGGTCTTTTTTCAATTTTTGGGGGCAAGCGAACAACCCCAAAGTGTAGCTTAGCTTTAGTTAAACGACAACAAACTTTAAAGAAACAACGTGCTTCTCAAGCCTGGCAACAGAAAATGACAGACCGTCAATATAATCAAACAGCGTCATGCTTTTCTTGAAGGTGACGGATTTGTTGTTTATAAAGACAGGACAACAAGTTTTTCGAAAAAAATAAATTTCGTTCAGTGAACAACATGTTTTTCGAAGTAAATGTCTAATGAGTCCACTAGAACAATGAAAAACGCCTATTAAGCTACCCGTCGCTGCCAAACTTTAAAGAGGCAACCTTTCTATGGGAAATTATAAAAAAAATGTAAGATAAACGACACGTCGTGAATTGTTAAACTATATCACTTTACATTAATGTGACATGTCATTTAATTTAAAAGGAAAAAGAAGACTGCTATACTTTTTAAATTTTTGCAATAAATTATTCAAAGATTATTACAGTTAATTCCATTTTTTCTTTTTTTTTTCAGCTATATTTCAGTATGGGTGTGATTTGAAGTAAGCCAAGACGCCCACAAGAGGTGCATTGATGGAAGTGGTAGGCTCGGATTGTACAAAATCAGATCGAGAATCAGAGTAACAATCCTTGATATCAGGCCCTCCAACGACAGCTCCAATTAGCAAATTGTGATTTGGATTATTGCTATTGAAATATAAGCTTCCTCCCTTGCATTCTATGCGTGCTTGGTGTTGATCTATTGAGGGTAGAGATGAACCGCGGTGATGTATTCTCTGAGGAAAGTTTTTCCCATACCCCACCATATATGACATTTTTAATGGATTTGTTCCCAGTATGTAATCCACCTGCAATTGATCCAATTAGTGATCAATGTTATTCGCGTTGGTAAACTACCATTCTGTCAGAGTAGGAGGCCTCAAATTAAACTTACGTAATTACACTCATTATTCACTTAAAAATTTAAATCACGTCGAGTCGGCCCATTTCTTAACAATTTAAGTTTTTGAAATGGATCGGTAAACTAATATTTATTCTAAAATTTATTTATTTGAGGAGAAAAATCTTGCTTTTCTGCTATGATTTGGCCAAGTCATTTAAAGCTTAGATAGATTACCTGACTTCTTGCAACCTGAACTAGCCTAGCCGAATTGGCCACAACATTTCCACATTGGACCACTCTGTTTGCTTGATTCAAATAGCGAGAGTACACAAGTAGAAGAAACGACAAGGCTGTCGCATGCTGCATGTTACTTCCTCCCGGTTTAAATAAAAGCCCACCTGATTTGTTCAATTTACGAATGACATTGGAAAAAAAGAACCAACAAAGCATACATATATTACTGACTAGTCTTTGTGGCATATATATATATATATATCACTATGATTATCAGAGAAAAAGAAAAATAAGAAAATGAGATAAATACCTCTTAGAGTATATGGGTCTGAATTTTATTCTTGACTATTGTTTAATACTATTTTTAGTCAAATAGTTATATTAGTCAAAAAAGTATTAATTAAGAATAAGATGTGAAAATCTAAACTCATGCACTTTAAGGAGTATTTGTCTCAGTAATTTTCTCAAGCAAAAAGGACGGATACCTGGTGAATATGACACTGATTTGGTTGGTGATTCGGGCAAAATAGAACATACAAACTTGTCCGCATTGGAAATGAAGGAAGCAGAAGTAGAGAGGCTTGACAAAGCAAACTGCTAGTGACAAGTAGGAAATCTTGGATTAGCCTAGCCCCTTTTTTCCCGAGTTCTTTAATTTTTCTTAGAAAAAACATGTGTTTAATTACCTTGGAAACGAGTACGTTTACACCTGCGTGCTTTGAATCCCAGCCAAACTCAGCAAAGCCACCGCCGAGTGATAGGAGACCATCTATATTTTTCACACCAATTTGGTCCAAATTGTGTATGTTGTTCATGACATAACTCCAATAGTAAGAATCCTTTGTTGCCTTGAACAACCATGCTGCTCCCCAAAGCAATTCATCCTATATAAACCATTAATAAATTTCTTGGCTTCTTAATTATTAGGATCTTGAAACCAATGGAATCACAATAAAATAAAATGATTCATGAGATTGACCTAACGTAGAGTTAGTGCATGGATCGAATTTTTAATTCGGGTATTTTATGCCTTAACTATACTAGTACTAGAATAAACACGAAGTTTGAGAGGCGTGAGCTGTGTAATTTCGCTTATAATCTTTCATTGTTTAATTAGTAGAATTTTACAACGGCTAAAGATGGATGTAGTTATATTATTAAGCGTGACCCACTATAAATCTTGTATATATACTCAGTAAAGTACCACTTGACATATTGAACTATATACATATATACCTGGTAGCCGTTGAAATCACAATAAAATGGGCACACCCATGGTCCAAGACTGTCATTATATGATCCCCGGTACTTATCTGCAAAACACAAAAACCTATTCCAAGCAACAAAATCAATACTCTACACCAACCAAGTTCCATAACATCATGCTTATCAGGAAAAACAAAAAAAACAAAAAAAAGAGTTCCATAACATCATCAACATTATATGTTACGTGATCAGCAAGGCATAGTATATTCTTTTGACATACCATTCTGGCTCTCTTGAGAAGCCTGGCGGAGTATTCCCTATCACTGAACCGAAACGCCATGGAAGAAGCTGCGAGAGCCGCCGCAATCTCAGCGGAGACCTCCGAGCCAGGGAACTGCTTGCTGACTGCGTAGACAGTTCTTGGGGTGTCCATGTCCTCAGGCCTCTCCCAGCACGCGTGGTCGCCGTAAGGCTCGCCAACTTGGGCAAACACAAAGCCGGGGACGCTCGTCGCCTTGAGAAAGTAGTCGGTGGCCCATCGGATCGCGCCAAGTGCATGTGGGAGGTCGGAGTCCATGGACTTGGCGAACTCTATGACACTCCAAGCCAACATTGTTGTGGAAAATGCCATGGGAAAGTTGAACTTTACGTTGTCTCCCGCGTCATAGTAACCACCTAACAAATCAACCTGCACAGCATATTTGACTGAATAAAATTTTATAGCTCGTTTAAAAAAAAAAAAAAAGACTTCAATTAATGAGTATTCTACATGATTTACGGGATAGTAACACTAAAAAATAAATAAAAAATAAAAAATAAAAAAATAATAATCCAATGACAATGTGTGCTCCTAGTCACAGATTTAGCTTAGCCAAAATTATCTGCACCAACTTTTAAAAGTTGAGGTCTTAATTAAGTAGTACGTACGTACTCCGAGGCTTTTAATTACTCTTAGTGGAAAATTAAAAATGCAATAACTGACTTTCGTAAACATTGTATCATATCAGAATCATGCAGAATTGTAAATACAAGACCCTAATAATTTTCCCCTAAAAAACCCTACTAATAATTTAATGGCACTACCTCAAAAGAAAAAAAAAAAAAAAGAATCAATGGCACAAAACAGTCAATGATTTTGAGAAAGTACTTAAATTTTTTTTTCCCTTTTCCTTTGTCGCTTTTTGCATTTCAAGGTTAAATTACCAGTAGTCATAAAATAAGGGGAAAAGAATAAAATTAATACGAGCGACCGTTGAGGTATTGGGTGAGGATATATTTACCAAATATTAAGAGACGTCTCGTTTAATTTTCATAAAGAGAGCGAAAATAATTAACCAATCACGCGACCAATTCCCTTTAAGGCTCCATATATAGGCAATGAATTTCGTGCCCCAAAATTTGTTATTAATTCTAAGCCATACGAAAAGCCACTAATCGAGACCTTACAACGAAAGCCATGCGTACGCTCAGAATTCATATGATTCAATAAAGGGACAAACCATCGTCCTCTTATTGCCATCCTACGCCTTAAAATATAAAAGAATATTGACAAAGGAAAACAACAAAAATCGAACACAAAAGCAACTAGGGAACCTTTATCACTAGCATATAATATATGCACGTAATACATGATGAACATTTATATTATCAAAAAAAATTATTCTTTCTAGGAATAAAATGACAAACGTTTTTGTATTAAAAAAAAATGACAAACTTTTTTTTTTGTGTGTGTAGAAATGAGGAACTTTTTCTTGACTGACTAGCAAAAAAAAAAAAAAAAGAAGGATATAAAGATATATATAGCATTATTTCGAACAATAATGGAAATTAAGAAAGAAAGCTTACACCGATTTCGAAACCGTCGCGAAGCGCAGAATCCTTTCTCCATGTCATTCTTTGTGAGGAGGGTAACTTCCCTGACCTCTGGCCTTCAAAGAACAAAATGCTCTTTGACAACGCATTCCCATAATCGTGTGAATCCACCCCCACAGTCATTACCATGATCTTCATCCCTACTAACGCCACCAAAGTTTGTAGTACAGCACCCATTATGATTATCAATCAATCTCTTTTTTTTCTCTTGTTTCTCTCGTGTATATATAGCAGTCGATTTAATGTGTCTTGCGACTCCACGTAATATGAATATGAATGAAAGAAAAATGAGGCCTGAACAATGGATATATATATATAGATGATAAGAAAAGATCAGTTAAGTGTAAGACTTGGATTTCCATTCACTTGGGGATTTAAAAGCTTAAAGGATAAATGGATTCTGGTCTACTAAGGAAATGAAAAGTAGTGGCAGATTTTCCTAAAAGGAAAGAGGAGAAGAATTAGGGAGTGGTATCCGCTAGCGCAGAAATGAGAGGAGGCGTTTGCGGTGCATCCGTGTAAGGTGGTGATCAACTACGTTGGTGTAGTTTCATTGTATTTGAGTTAATACTTTGTACTTTGCCGAAGAAAAAAATAAAAAATAAAAAATAAAAAAGAGTCATATACTTTGTATTTCCGTTGTACTCTCCTTTGAAAAATATATAGAGCAATTCTTTTACGTATGTTTGCGACTAGAATGTTATGTATGTATATATGTGTATATATGTGGATTAATTTTCAATATTAGATGATAGATATAAAGTTCATATTTCTACGTATGCATGTATGACGAATTTTATGGTGTAAGTTGCGTTATTTCAAATGAAAACGGGCTCGATTGGTTGAATGGGGCTGTATTGTTTGATCAGAGAGAAGATTTCTAAATTACAAAAGTAATACATAGTTAAGAGAGGACCACGAAATAGCAAAGTTTAAATAATAAATTTAAAAATATAGCAAATTTTTTTAAATATTATGTTGGATTTTAAGAAATTTTTAGAACCTTTTCTTTTCCTACTTTGATGTTGGATTATTACTTACTATTTTAAGCATCAAATTAGCAAATAATAACTAATAAGAGCCTAGTTAAACATATAAAAACAATAATAACTCTTGGTTTATGACCGTCTTTCATTGGTTCATGTCCGCAGATTCCATTATCAAAAAGTGTATCCACAGCAGCTTCTTGTACCAATTTCTCCTGACACATTACTAGTACCCTTGGCGTAAATTTACTTGTTAATAAATCAATAAGCGTATTGTTCCGATAGATAACTCTTCTATAGAGTTCAGTCATATCCGAACTCATTAGTTTACCTCAAGTATAATCTAAAGGTAAATTCACATAATAATTGTACCTTTTGGTGTAATGTTCAAATCTCATACTCCAATTTTTTTTTTCTTTTTAAAATATAACTAGAGCAGATTTTTTTTTTTTTATTTTACTTTTTTTGGCTACTGAGCACAATCCATAGTTATTTGGCCTGTGGCCATAACTAGTTTCTCATATAGCGGCCTCCTGCTTATAAATATTAATACTAGCAAGTTCTATAAAAAATATAAAAGAAAGAACTAATGACAGTAAAAAAATAATTCTGCTGGAACTTTTGGAGATGCAAGGAAGATACCCTTTCAGGAGAGGCATCTAGCCCTAATTAAAGGCTCAGAAGTATCGTTTTGTATATCTTGAATGTTCTTTTATACCTTTTTTTTTTCTTTTTTTTGGGTCTTTCATGAGTTTTTGTCAGTGACGAATTTGGTGTGATATGTAAGCACCGTAGCCGTATAGGGGTTTGAGAATTGAAACGTTTTTAATTGCCTTATTTTTCCTCTTTCATTTTCTTCTCTTTTTTTTCTTTGTTTCTTCCCCATTTTTGAATTTATTTCTTTTTAGGCTTCTTTTAAATACTTTATCTTTCAGGCAAAAAAAAAAAAAAAGAAAAAAATTCTCACTTTGTAAATGATAATCCTGAAACAAAATAAGACAAAAATTGGTTCAGAAGGGGGAAAACATTCAAGAAAAAAAGAAAATATATGCACATATTCTTTTTTGGATTATCAATTCATGATTTTTCTTTAATCTAATTTGTTGAGTCATCAATCATGACAGGCACGTGTCGTCTCCCTAAAATCAAGATCAGACATGTTTTCTTTACCGTTTGGCTCAGATGGAGTTAAAGGGAAAGTACGTTGTTATCGTTTCCAAGATTCAAGGGATTCAAAGGGCCTTTTTTTCCAAAAAAAAAAAAAAAAAAAAAAAAAAAAAACACAAACAAAAAGCAAAAGAGAAAGAAAGAAAGAAAGAGAAGGGAGTTTATAAAATTGTAACCGTTATGTTCATCCAGCCCAAACATAATTCTGAGTTGCAAATTAAACCGGAAATGAAAGAAGGTTGGAAAGCTATTACATAAGAAATTCGCCCGCAAAAGTCCCGTGCAAGAATTGCTGTCTACAATGATTGCTTGTATTCCGAACAGAAATATGGTACATCCAAAAGGACAATAATATATATTCACTCAAAAAAGGGGGAGAGAGGACAATAATTTGATAGGTTTTATACCTTTTTTTTAATATATACAAACGGAACGAATATTAAGAAAGCAATACACATGGTCCCGTTTACTTCGCTGATTCGAGTTGAGATGTGATTTTATGTGAGAGCTTTTTATTGTAGCAAAAAAGTTAGATGTGATTGTTTGTGAGAGCTTTTTACTGTAGAAAAATTTGAATTCTAAACTCGAATCAGCAAAGTGAACGGGGCCTATTGAGAAACAATTAAACAACAAATTCAAATATTCTGTAATCAATAAAGCAATACATCGTGAAATCATTAATAAAGCAATTAGCACGGTCGCAATTCATAATTTTAAAGGGCTCGTTTCGTTTATGCGTTTAAATCAGTGATTCTTAATTATAATATTTAAAATTTAAATTTTTTATGAGAAAAAAATATTATAGCAGAATCAAAACTATTAGTTTAATCGCGTGAAACAAACGAGCTCAAAGTGTCTTAAAATTGACAACCAGAGCCGCCATGCATGGGTAAATTTTCTTTTTCTTTATGTTCATGTGATTAAAGTGTATGTGTGTGTAACACTTTATTTTAGCGTAACATTCAAAAAATATAGTCCAACACATAACATAATTCTAAGGTAACATGAATAAACACATTATAGCAAATTAGAGCAGTATATACTTTTCTTACAAGTATTCAACCACAATACAAATTACCATACACATACAAGCACGAGTCAAAAGAGACGTGGATTCAACAAGAATTAACCATACACAGAAGTCTAATAGAAAAAGCTTCTCGATCCAATAGGCACATTGTTTAGTGCTAGTCAATTTATAACTCCAGTAATGAAATTAGAAGTCTAACAAAGTAATTATATCAATGACTAAATTTAGTATAGCTTATTGACTCGAAATTATGATAGCATATTGGCCGCAAATATTGTAGGGCATTAATGAATTTGGATCAAAGAATGTTATTCTACGCATTTGTTAGAACTTAGAAAATGCAATGTTGTATCCCGGCCTGACTTTGTACTAGTGGGTTCGGCGGGTAGGAATTCTATTAGAACCCGTATGTGGGAATTTTTAGCCTTTTGCCATTTTGCATGACCAAAATAATCAGATGTTTTTAAAATTTTTATTTAACTTCTTTTGACTAAAAGCGACGAGAATTTCGTTGGAAATTCATTAAAAAAGTTGTTAAGGACAAGTCAATGTATAACTACCATCAAATGTTAGGTTGATGTTAAGTATGTTATATGACAGTCATCTTTCTCTCTTTTCCTATATGTTGACTTCTCCGAAGCTTTATCTTTAAATATAATTGAAGAGCCACTTTTTTCCCTTCTAAAGAAAATTTGGTTATCCGCATACCTTCTCAATGATTAAGGTTAATGCAGGTCAAAGTACTCATTGATTAACACAATTAATTACGGGTCTGTTTAGTTCGTTGATTCGAGTTGAGATATGATTTTATGTGAGTTTTTTACTGTAGCAAAAAAATTAAATGTGACTGTTTCTGATAGCTTTTTACTAGTTCGTTGATTCGAGTTGAGATATGATTTTATGTGAGTTTTTTACTGTAGGAAAAAAATTAAATGTGACTATTTCTGATAGCTTTTTACTGTAATAAAACTCGAATTCTAAACTCAAATCAGTTAAATGAATGAGACCTATAAAAGATCAACTGCAATTGAAAAGCAAAATTAAAATTAACAAAGTCATTTGGTAAAAGATTTGCGCTTTTTTTTTTTTTTATACATATGGTTGAACTGTAAAAGGAACGGTTTGCTTACTGTGCAAACTAGAAAGCACATGTTGACACCTAACTTCAAGGGGCACTAGTTGGACATTGAGTAATATATGTAATTCTGACCACTTCTTTCTTTCAAGGTACTATACTGTTTCTTTGAATTTACAAGATAGCAATTTACTCAACAAAATTGTATAAATATTAGGGTTGTACTTCACAAGCGTACGGAATATATATACAATTATATGTTATAATATTTAGTATTTTCTGCTCAATATATTTGCTTATTGTACATTTATTTTTTGTGTGAAGAAAACAACATTTACTACCAATAACATTATTACATACAGGCAGTTCGTTTTAGTGCCCGAACTATATATTATATATTAAGCAATTGGTACATAACAAAGTCAAGCTTTCAGAATTATTGACATTTTCCCTTGCTGCACAATATTCATAATATGCGTGGGAAATGGTTTTACACTTTTACTTCCCACAAATTGCACCGACCCAACTGAGGATTATTTGTGTGCATTTATAATTAAATAAAATATATATATATACACAGCAAAAAAAAATAATATATATATATATATTAATCAGCGTACGGTCTGATTATTAGTTATAATCACACCATGGTAAATCGGAAAGGTATGCAAATTCATCCCACTGAAAGTACAATTCGTTAAGAACCACTACATTAATATGGTTTAAATTTCTCCAAAATAATATATTGTCTCTTTGAATCATTAGATCATTCCGCGCTGTACGTATTAGAAAGTCTTTACGCAAAGAAAGACATTGTCAATCCTTTGTAAACCATATTAAGTGCTGATTGATCCAACTTGGGGTTACTTGTTTGGCAATCTTATTACATTTTGCTTTCATATTTAAACTTGGTCCTTTTTAAAACAATGTCAATATATCACAATAGGGCCAACCCATCAACCCTTCCAATATTCATTTCCTTCAGGTCATATTATAGTTATACCCCCTTATAAGATATGGTCACCCTTATGAATCATTCACAAATATGGCCATGAAAAATATCTATTTATTTGTGGCAACATTCCTAGTACTATTCATTCTCTCTTTGATCACCCCAACGGCCCTATCAATAAGTCATCATCACCGTCATCATGATCATCACCATCGCCACCATGACCACACCATTAGCCGGTGGTGCAGCCAAACTCCACACCCCGGGCCATGCAACTACTACATATCCCGCCGGTTCGCGGCGGCGCCGAGACGGCGATTGGAATTCCGAAAAATGCTGATCCAAGTGGCCATGGAGAGAGCGCTAGAAGCCAGAGGACACGCGTCACAATTGGAGTCTAGCTGCGAGAACAAGCCCCACGAGAAAGCTGCATGGAGGGACTGCTTGAAGCTCTACGACGGCACCGTCCTCCAACTCAACCGGACGCTCTCCGGCCTCGGCGGGCCCCACAAGAGATCGTGCACGGACTTCGATGCCCAGACATGGCTCAGCACCGCCCTCACCAACATAGACACGTGTCAAACGGGGTCTTCGGAGCTCAATGTTTCGGAGTTCATAACGCCCGTTGCTTGCGGTTACAATGTGTCCGAGCTCCTCTGCAACAGCTTGGCTGTAAACGCAAAGCTCTTGGAAAACCAAGAAGCTATTAATTATAATGAAACTGATCACGATCGTGATTTTCCAAGTTGGGTTTCGAACAGGGAACGGCGGATGTTGGAGTCGCCGGGGATAAAAGCGAACCTCGTGGTGGCGAAAGACGGTTCGGGGCATTTCCGGTCGGTCCAAGAGGCGATAAACAGGGCGGCGAGGAGGAGAATCCATAGCAGATTTGTGATTCACGTTAAGAGAGGTGTTTATAGGGAGAATATTGAGGTTGGAGTTGGTAATAGAAATATCATGCTCGTCGGCGATGGCTTGAGATACACGATCATCACCAGCGGTCGGAGTGTCAAGGCAGGTTACACCACATACAGCTCTGCAACCGCCGGTACTTGATCTTTCTCTCTCCTCTTTTCTTCTCTCTCTTTCTCTCTCTATGTTTTTACGTTAGTGCTGTATTGTTAACAATTGTGCCTAACTTTTTGTAGCGCTATGAAAGCACTTTTTAATCAGGCGGAAAAAAACATTAGACATACTTGCCTTTGGTGTGAAGCTCACATTTTGTCACGTGAATCTGCTAAACCCCATAAGATATTTACGCACTATCTAATTGAAATTCTTTTTTTTTTTTTTTGGTTTTTAAAAAAGTACTTCTAGCTTATATTTTGAGAAAACGACTTTTATTGCTAATGACGCAAATTCACCATCATTACATATACTCATTTTTTAACGTTAAAAAAAAAAATTCATGAAAAACTATGGGGTTGTTCTTTTGGACTGTAACTTGCTATCTAATTGAAAATTTTTTTTTTTTTTTTTTGTTTTTAAAAAAGTACTTCTAGCTTATATTTTGAGAAAACGACTTTTATTGCTAATGACGCAAATTCACCATCATTACATATACTCATTTTTTAACGTTAAAAAAAAAAATTCATGAAAAACTACAACACTCCAGCGTAACACTAATCTGTAAGTCTAAGAATAGATAGCCGTAAAGGTTAAATCATTTTCGGTCTTGAAATCATAGCTACATAAATTTCATTCTGGTCTCTAATTTTTATAAGTTTCTGAACTCAAGTTAAAGGGAAAACTTGGGGATTGTTCTTTTGGAGTATAACTTGAGTGTAATTTTTGAATTGAATTTGAGTTATAACTTGAGTTGAAGTTAGAACTTGAATAAAGTTGAATAAAATTGAATAAAGTTGAAATTTAAAAGAACGTGAACTTGAATAAAGTTGAAACTTAAGTTGTTTTTTTTTTGAGTTTTTTAGATAAAGGAACATGCCCTACAACACTCCAGCGTAACACTAATCTGTAAGTCTAAGAATAGATAGCTGTAAAGGTTAAATCATTTTCGGTCTTGAAATCATAGCTACATAAATTTCATTCTGGTCTCTAATTTTTATAACGTTTCAAAATGAGTCCTTAAACTGTTAAATGGTTTATATTAGGATATCATTCTATCAATCCTACTATTAAACAAAAGTACATCTTCGCCTGCATTTTCTTGTTAAGATTTCAATAAAATTTATATGATAAGTGTATGAATGGAAGAACTTATTTTGGGCAATTTCATAATGGAAGACTCGGTTTTAGACGTTTTAAAATATCCATGATGAACCAAAATTAGATTTGACGTGCTATAATTCGGGATTGAAAATATGATTAAAACCCTAATGGTAATGTTACTGTTCTTTTTATTAGCTAAGTTTCTAAAATATGTGTCATTTTTATTTTTTTGGGTCGAAATTAGGCATAGACGGGCTTCGTTTCATTGCTCGTGGCATCACATTCCAAAAC
>NW_010358708.1:0-934 GCF_000414095.1 Morus notabilis | reverse complement strand
ATGGGCCGGCCCCATTACGACACCGAAGGTTGTCCCCGTTCCCGTGGCAATTTTAGAGCAGGAAGAGAGCTTCAATATGACGGATGATGGGCCCCGTTACGACACCGAAAGATGTCGCCGTTCCCGTCGCGGTAGTAAAGCGCAAACAAAGATTAGATCTATCGGTTGATGGGCGCCGTTACACAACAAAATTTTGAGCGTTCCTTTGGCCATTATAGATTGCGAAGAGAGCTTCGATCTGACGGATTATGGGCCCCGTTACGACACCAAAAGTTTTCACCATTCTCGTGCCATTCGTAGATCGCGATGAGAGCTTCGATCTAACGGCTGATGGGCCTCGTTACGACACCAAAAGGTTTCACCATTCTCGTGCCATTCGTAGATCGCGATGAGAGCTTCGATCTAACGGCTGATGGGCCTCGTTACGACACCAAAAGGTTTCACCATTCTCGTGCCATTCGTAGATCGCGATGAGAGCTTCGATCTAACGGCTGATGGGCCTCGTTACGACACCAAAAGGTTTCACCATTCTCGTGCCATTCGTAGATCGCGATGAGAGCTTCGATCTAACGGCTGATGGGCCTCGTTACGACACCAAAAGGTTTCACCATTCTCGTGCCATTCGTAGATCGCGATGAGAGCTTCGATCTAACGGCTGATGGGCCTCGTTACGACACCAAAAGGTTTCACCATTCTCGTGCCATTCGTAGATCGCGATGAGAGCTTCGATCTAACGGCTGATGGGCCCCGTTACGACACCAAAACTTTTCGCCGTTCCTGTGGCAGTCGTAGATCGCGAAGAGAGCATCGATATAACGGCTGACGGACCCCATTACGACACCAAAAGTTATCGTCGTTCCCGTGCCAGTCGTTGATCGCGAAGATAGCTTCTTTAATCTAACGATTGATGGGCCCCGTTATGACACCAACATTT
>NW_010358707.1:0-627 GCF_000414095.1 Morus notabilis | reverse complement strand
TCAAACAGCTGATGGGCCCCATTTCAATACCAAAAGTTCTCACCGTTCCCGTGCCGGTTGTAGGGCGGGAAGAGAGCTTCGATCTAACGCCCGATGGGCCCCGTTAGGACACCAAAAGTTTTTGCCGAAAATATGGCAGTTGTAAATCGCGAAGAGAGATTCGATCTAATGGCTGATGGGCCCCATTATGACACCAAAAGTTATCGTTGTTCCCGTGCCATTCGTAGATCGTGAAGAGAGCCTCTTCGATCTAACGGTTGATGGGCCCCGTTACGACACCAACATTTTTCCCGGTGCGGTTGTAGAGCGCGAAGAGAGCTTCGATCTAATGGCTGATGGGCCCCATTTTGACACCAAACGTTGTCACCATTCTAGTGGCGGTGGTAGAGCGCGAAGAGAGCTTCGATATAACCTCTGATGGGCCGGTCCTGTTACGACACCAAAAGTTGTAGCTCTATTCGTGGCAGTTGTAGAGGGCGAAGAGAGCTTTGATCTGACAGATTATGGGACCCATTTCGACATAAAAAGTTGTTGTCGTTCCCGTGCCAGTTGTAGATCGCGAAGGGAGGTTCGATCTGACGGCTGATGGGCCCCGTTACGACACAAAATTTGTTGCCCTTCCCGGGG
>NW_010358706.1:1407-1540 GCF_000414095.1 Morus notabilis | reverse complement strand
TTAGGACACCAAAAGTTTTCACTGAAAACGAGGCAGCTGTAGATCACGAAGAGAATTTCGATCTAACGGCTGATGGGCCCCGTTAGGACACCAAAAGTTGTCGCCGTTCCCGTGCCATTCGTTGATCGCGAAG
>NW_010358706.1:769-1019 GCF_000414095.1 Morus notabilis | reverse complement strand
GATCGCGAAGAGAGGTTCGATCTAACGGCTGATGGGCCCCGTTACGACACCAAAAGTTGTCGCCGTTCCCGTGGCGGTTGTAGAGTGCGAAGAGAGCCTCGATCTAACGGATTATGGGCGCCGTTATGACAGCAAAACTTTTTGCCGCTCCCATGGCAGCCGTAGATCGTGAAGAGAGCATTGATCTAATGGCTGATGGGCCCCGTTAGGACACCAAAAGTTTCGCCGTTCCTGTGGCAGTTGTAGATCA
>NW_010358706.1:0-698 GCF_000414095.1 Morus notabilis | reverse complement strand
AGGGCGCGAAGAGAGCTTCGATCTAACGCCCGATGGGCCCCGTTAGGACACCAAAAGTTTTCACCGAAAACGTGGCAGCTGTAGATCGCGAAGAGAGGTTCGATCTAACGGCTGATGGGCCCCGTTATGACACCAAAAGTTGTCGCCGTTCCCGTGGCGGTTGTAGAGTGCGAAGAGAGCCTTGATCTGACGGATTATGGGCACCGTTACAAGAGCAAAACTTTTCTCCGTTCCCGTGGCAGTCGTAGATCACGAAGAGAGCATCGATCTAATGACTGATGGGCCCCGTTACGACACCAAAATTTGTCACCATTCTCGTGTCGGTTGTAGAGTACGAAGAGAGCCTCGATCTGACGGATTATGGGCGCCGTTACGACAGCAAAACTTTTCGCCGTTCCCGTGGCGGTCATAGATCGCGAAGAGAGCATCGATCTAATGGCTGATGGGCCCCGTTACGACACCAAAATTTGTCACCATTCTCGTGTCGGTTGTAGAGTACGAAGAGAGCCTCGATCTGACGGATTATGGGCGCCGTTACGACAGCAAAACTTTTCGCCGTTCCCGTGGCGGTCATAGATCGCGAAGAGAGCATCGATCTAATGGCTGATGGGCCCCGTTACGACACCAAAATTTGTCACCATTCTCGTGTCGGTTGTAGAGTACGAAGAGAGCCTCGATCTGACGGATTATGGGCGCCG
>NW_010358705.1:993-1284 GCF_000414095.1 Morus notabilis | reverse complement strand
AGCCTCGATCTGACAGATTATGGGCCCCGTTACGACACCAAAACATTTTACCGTTACCGTTGCAATCGTAGATCGCGAAGAGAGCATCGATCTAACGGCTGATGGGCCGCATTACGACACCAAATGTTGGCGTCATTCCCGTTCCATTCGTAGATCGCGAAGAGAGCTTCTTTAATCTAACAGTTGATGGGCCCCGTTACGAGACCAATATTTGTCGCCCTTCCCGGGGCGGTTGTAGAGCGCGAAGAGAGCTTCGATCTAACGGCTGATGGGCCCCGTTTTGACACCAAA
>NW_010358705.1:331-965 GCF_000414095.1 Morus notabilis | reverse complement strand
CGCGAAGAGAGCTTCGATATAACCTCTGATGGGCCGGCCCCGTTACGACACAAAAAGTTGTCGCTAAATTCGTGGCGGTTGTAGAGGTGGAAAGTGCTTTGATCTGACGGATTATAGGACCCGTTACGACAGAAAAAGTTGTCACCATTCCCGTGCCAGTTATAGATCGCGAAGAGAGTTTCAATCTAAGGGCTGATGGTCCCCATTACGACACCAAAATTTGTCACCCTTCCCGGGGTGGTTGTAGAGCGCGAAGAGAGCTTCGATCTAACGGCTGATGGGCCTCGTTTCATGGCGCCATTCCAGTGGCGGTGGTAGGGCGCGAAGAGAGCTTCGATATAACGCTTCAAGGGCCGGCGCCGTTACGATACCAAAGGTTCTCCCCATTCCTGCGGCAGTTGTAGGGCAAGAAGAGAGCTTCGATATGATGGATGATGGGCCCCGTTATGACACCAAAAGATGTCTTCGTTCCCGTGGTGGTTGTAGAGCGCGAACAGAGATTAGATCTATCCATTGATGGGCGCCGTTACACGCTAAAAGTTTTGAGCATTCCTTTGGCCATTGTAGATTATGAAGAGAGCTTCGATCTAACGGCTAATGGGGCCCGTTACGACACAAAAAATTATCACGGTTT
>NW_010358705.1:0-218 GCF_000414095.1 Morus notabilis | reverse complement strand
GGCTGAGGGGCCCCGTTACGACACCAAAAGTTTCACCGTTCCCGTGGCAGGTGTAGATCACGAAGAGAGCTTCGATCAAACCGCTGATGGGCCCCATTTCAACACCAAAAGTTGTCACCGTTCCCATGGCGGTTGTAGGGCGCGAAGACTGCATCGATCAAACGCCCGTTGGGCCTCGTTAGGACACCAAAAGTTTTCGCTGAAAACGTGGCAGCTGT
>NW_010358704.1:0-27743 GCF_000414095.1 Morus notabilis | reverse complement strand
GGCTGCCCCGAGGCCGTACCGGGACCGCACCGGGGCCGCCCCGGTGCGGCCCCGGTCATATTATGGAGTAGATGCATCTTAAAGCTTCAGAGGTTGTAACCTTTGAATTGAATCACCATTAAGCCATGAATAAATTGATTTTATTCACCATTATTTCAGCTTTGTACATCCCCTACAGCAGCCTATATAAAAGGGCATCTCCAACCATTTGTGTACAAATCTTCACATAACTCTCCTCTCTATTGTCTCATTTTCTTTGAGTCTTCCTTGCAGTTCATTGTACTTCAGTTTTCGTGATAGAGGGAAGGTCCAAGTTCTAGCTCACCGGACGGTTCTAATAGTGCTTCGAGCTACTGTCGTTGTCGTTGTATCCTAGGAGACAGATGTCCAACGTTACTTCAAGCACGCGCCGGAGGGGATGAATCTTTTTTAAGGAAAGTGTGGTTCACGTGCATCGACATCCTTGCCAATTCATTCCAACCTCTGAATCTGGTCATATTATGGAGCAGATGCATCTGGAAGTTTCAAAATTTGTAACCACTGAATTGAATCATCATTGAACCGTGAATAAATTGGCTTTATTCACAATTTTTCCTACTTTGTAACATCTACTACAGCCTTTTACAGAACTCTCCAGCCTTTTATATACAGATCTTCACAGAACTCTCCCTTCTATTTTATCATTTTCTTTGAGTCTTTCTTGTAGTTCTTTGTACTTCAATTTTGGTGATAGAGGGAAGGTCCGAGTTCTAGTTCGCCGGACGGTTCTGATAGTACTTCAAGCTACCATCATTGTCATTGTATCCTGGGAGACAAACATCCAACATTACCTCAAGCACTCACCGGCGGGGACGAATCTGTTTTAAGGAAAGGGTGGTTCACGTGCCTCGACATCCTTGCCAATTTATTTTTCCAACTTCTGAATCTGGTGATATTTTGGAGCAGATGCATCTGGAAGTTTCAGAGGTTGTAACCTCTGAATTGAATCACCATTATGCCATGAATAAATTGGATTTATTCAAAATTATTCCAGCTTTTTAACATCCCGTGTAACAGCCAATATAAAGGGGTCGTTCCTACTATTTATGTACAGATCTTCACAGAACTCTCCTCTCTATTCTCTCATTTTCTTTGAGTCTTTCTTGCAGTTCTATGTACTTCAGTTTTGGTGATAAAAGGAAGGTCTAAGTTCTAGTTCGCCAGACGGTTCTGATAGTACTTCGAGCTGCTGTCGTTGTGGTTGTATCCTAGGAGACGAATGTCCAACATTACCTCAAGCACTCGCCGGAGGGGATGAATCTATTTTAAAGAAAGCGTGGTTCACGTACCTCGACATCCTTGCCAATTCATTTTTGTAAGTTTGATAGAAAGGTTGAATTTGTGTTGTAACAATTTCATTATTTTGTTCTAGCAAAAGTTGTTATATATATTGTTCTTCTTTGTATTTTCCATATTATTACTAACAGTCTTATTACATATTTTGATACAAAGGAGGACTTTACAGTGGGAAGAAAGGAAAAAAATGGTTTTTTTTTTGTTTGAAATTTTTTGCCAATTTCCTTACTAACTTGGAAATTTTGGTTTTGGAGAAATGGCTGATAACATGAACGTGGTTGTTCCTACTGGAAGCAACACTGTGACGCCTGAGCTATCACCTTTGGGACAAGCATCTGTCTCGGTCCCGACCCCTGCTTTGACCGCGACGCGGCCTTCACCAGTCTCAGTTCTTGTGAACCACAATGAAAAGCCTAATAAATTAAGTGGACTAAATTTTAAGACTTGGCAACAAAAAATGTTGTTTTATCTGACAACGTTGAATCTTGTGAGATTCTTCAAAGAGGATCCTCCTACTGTTAGAGGGGATGAAGTGGATGCTCAAGCATTCCACGCGGTTGATGCATGGAACCATTCTAACTTCCTCTGTCAGATCTATGTGCTGAACGGCTTGGCTGATGGGCTTTACAACGTGTATAGCTCAAAGAAAATAGCTAAGGAATTATGGGAATCTTTGAACCAGAAATACAAGTCTGAGGACGCAGGTGCTAAGAAGTTCTTAGTGGGCCAATTCCTGAATTACAAGACGGTGGACTCGAAGACTGTTATTAGTCAAGTTCAAGAGCTCCAATTGATAATTCACGAGATACATGCTGAGGGAATGACTATTAGTGAATCCTTTCAAGTAGCTACGCTGGTTGATAAGCTACCCCCCTCCTGGAAGGAGTTCAAGAGCTATTTGATGCACAAGAGATAAGAGATTATCATTGGGCAATTGGTTGTCAGGCTTCGTATTGAAGAAGACAATACGCGGACTAAGAAGAAGTTCTCCAATGCAACCGTAAGCTCTGCTAAGGCTCATATGGTGGAGCATGATAGCTCCAAAAAGAAAGGAAAGCCCGGATCCAAGTTGGGACCAAAGGGATGAATTGTCAAGAAGAAATTCCAGGGGAAGTGCTTCAACTACAACAAGGTTGGGCACAAGTCGATGGATTACAGGCTACCAAAGCGAAACAAGGATAACGATGACAATGTTGTGGACACCATTTCCAAATAAGTGTCTGACATCAGCTTATCTGATGTGGTCTCCGAAGTGAACTTGGTCGACTCCAATCCAAAGGAGTGGTAGCTCGATACTGGGGCTATAAGACACATTTTATGTGACCGGGCCGAGTTTATTAATCTAGTTCTGTTGGAAACTAGAGAAAAGCTTTTCATGGGCAACTCCGCAACTTTTGTGACCAAGGGCCAAGGAACGGTGTTCTTGAAGATGACCTCGGGCAAGGAAGTGAAGCTTCACAAGATGCTATATGTGCCCGACATCCGGAAGAATCTCATATTCCGGACGATGCTAAGCATGCATGGCTTCAAGATGGTGTTTGAAGCCGATCAAATAGTTTTGTCTAAAATGGGAATGTATGTGGGGAGGGGTTATGTAAATAGTGGCATGTGAAAAATGAATGCCATAGTTGTAAAACCCAAGAAAATAAATAAAAAGAAAGAATCTTCTATTTATATGTTTGAGTCTTCTAACTTATGGCATGGTAGACTATGACATGTTAATTATGATACATTGCGTTGATTAATTAACTTGGATCACATACCCGCATTTCATATTGATTCAAAACATAAATGTGAAACTTGTGTAGTAGAGGCAAAACTAACAAGGTCATCATTCCAAACGATAGAAAGGAATACTGAACCACTTGATCCAATGCATAGTGATGTTTGTGACGTAAAGTTTGTTTAAACTAGAGGTGGTAATAAGTATTTTATCACTTTCATTGATGATAGCACAAAGTATTGCTATGTATATTTGCTAAAAAGTAAAGATGAAGCTGTAGAGAAATTTACTCTCTACAAGCAAGAAGTTGAAAACCAACTTAATAAAAATATTAAGATGGTAAGAAGCGACCGAGGTGGTGAATATGTCAAACCATTTAGTGCGCTTTGTGCACAACATAGAATTATTTACGAAGTCACACCTCCATATTCTCCATAATCGAATGGCATTGCTGAACGGAAAAATTGTACCTTAAAGGATATGATGAATGTAATGTTAATAAGTTCTGAGTTGCCATAGAACATGTGGGGAGAAGCCATTTTATCGGCTAATTACCTCCTAAATAAGGTTCTGCGTAAGAAAATCAATAAGACCCCCTGTGAATTGTGGAAAGGAAGGAAACATTCCTACAAATACAAATACTCGAGTTTAAAATTTGAGTTTTGCTACAGTAGAAAGCTCTCAAAAATAGCCGCTCTCACATAAAGTCAAATCTCAACTCAAATTAAAAGCGCAAATCAAAAACTCGAATCAACGAACTAAACCGAGCAATTCCCTTTACTTTTGGTAGATTCTAATTCTCAGTGGAATAGAAAGCACGGCAGTAACACTAACATGGATAATCTCCTTACTATTGAACAACCTTAGTGTACTGAAGGCCACCCAAGAAGAGTTGGACACACATGTTGGAAAACACAGATGAGTGCATGAATCAAACCTCAACAACCTCAAATTCCTTCAAGCCATCTTCAAGGAAACACTGCGCTTGTACCCACCAGGTCCCATAACTGGCCCACACGAGGCCACCGAAGACTGTCACGTCGACAATCACCACATTCCCAAGGGCACCCATTTAATCATCAACATCTGGAAACCCCACCGGGACCCGTGCATGTGGCCCGACCGGACCGAGTTCAGAGCTGAAAGGTTCATGACAACGAATGCGGATCTAAATTTTAAAGGTCAAAATTTTGAGGACATTCCGTTTAGCTGGGGTCAAAGATTATGCCCGTGGATGACATTTGGAACCCTAGTGGTTCAGCTGGTGCTGGCTCGGTTGGTTCAAGAGTTTGACATGAAGGATTGGGAAACCAGTGGATATGCATGAAGGATTGGGAATTGCCTTGCCAAAGCTCAACCCGCTTAAAGGACACGATCCACTATGGATTCTTACATCCACCATTTTATATTATATAGGAATGAAAGTGCTTTTGGCTCGACATCGATTGTTCACCGAACTGTTCGGCAGATTCCCACGCGTTACGCACCCGTTCGCCACTTTGTTCTCAACTGTTCCCACTGGAAGGGCGAGACAAGCTACCTTTAGCTAGGAGCCTCTTTTCCTTCTGCCCAGCTCCCCGAAAACAACGTTCGACTTGCATGTGCATCTCTCTCAATCTGCACTCATTCATGCTCGGTATAGGAAGCATCTATCTTAGTCTTTGGCTTTCCAGACAGACACGTTAAGCAAGTCAGTTAGTTCAATGTCATATTAGGGGGTTGGAGCTCGGTAGCTAAGGAAGTGGGGTTGTGATATAAACCGTATCATATCATACCTTGCCTTCCTCCGTAGCTCTAGGAATGCTTTTGAATTAAGCAGAATATTAACGCCAAGTTATGTACAGAGTATTTGGCCTTTAACGCTTTGAATTTTTCTAACCATTAAATTTGATCAAAATTAAATGAGATTAAAAAAATATGCAAAACAGTCAATTTCTGATGGAGATTTATGAAATCAACTAAAAAAAATAAAACTGATAATTTCTTTTTTTTTTTTGTCCTACGGGAGTTTCTTCCCGAAAAACTAAAAGATAAGGAAGACTGGATCATAATGATGTGTTTGACTTTTAAAACCTAAAAGCTAAAAGAATGAAATCCCTGTTCCAAAAACTAATAGCCGGAAGCCAACTTCCTAAGATTGAGAAGATTGAGCCTGAAATCTTACTTTTTCTTTTAAAAAAACAAGTATTTTCCATTAAAAACTCTAGCAAAACTGAATCGAAAAAAGATTAGAGGGGAAAAGTGTGTATATAGTATACTATATACACTACAACAAAAAAGCTTAGTCGTCGCAAAAGAGTACGTTGTCGTCGGTAATATTATATTTACGACAACATGTCGTCACAAATTTGTCGCCGCAAACAGTTTGATGCAAATTATATATTTCCGACGATAAAGTTTTGAGATGTCGTCGCTAATACATTAACGACAACTGTCGTCATGAATGTTCTGTCAAACTTGTCGTTGATGATGACATGTTCAGTTATATTTGCGACGACATATGTCGTCGCAAAAAGGTTAGATGTCGTCGCTAGTGATTTAGACTATTTGCGACCAGTTTTTTTATATTTGTCGTTGCAAAAAATGTTTTTCTTTTTTCCCTAATTTCCTAATAATATTAATTATTAATATATAAATTAGAAGAAAATTTAATAATAAAATAAATCAATAAAATTGTTATTTGCTAATAAAAGATTCATATAAAAAAGTCAACACAATAATAAAACAAGTCTTAAAAAGTAAATTAATCAATGCATACAAAAAAGTATTGATAATAAGAAAAATAAAAATAGATATTTTAATCTCCTAAATTATCCACATTGTCATCCTCATCCTCATCTTCTTCGTTTCCCTCTTGCGGCGGCGGAAAACGAACCCACGATTCAGGACAATTAAGAGGATGTTTGGTTTGTGTATTCAGAATCATGATTCAGAACTATTCTCGTTTGACGTGTATTTTTTATGAGAGAAAACACTGTAGAGAACCATGAATCATGATTCAGAATCATGGACAAATATAGGACACAAATGCCCCTTAAGTGGCAAGAAGTTAATTTTGGGATTCATCGTGCACATGGCTTCTATTATCATTTGTTGGTTGGGGGTTGTGATATAAACCGTATCATATCATACCTTGCCTTCCTCCGTAGCTCTAGGAATGCTTTTGAATTAAGCAGAATATTAACGCCAAGTTATGTACAGAGTATTTGGCCTTTAACGCTTTGAATTTTTCTAACCATTAAATTTGATCAAAATTAAATGAGATTAAAAAAATATGCAAAACAGTCAATTTCTGATGGAGATTTATGAAATCAACTAAAAAAAATAAAACTGATAATTTCTTTTTTTTTTTTGTCCTACGGGAGTTTCTTCCCGAAAAACTAAAAGATAAGGAAGACTGGATCATAATGATGTGTTTGACTTTTAAAACCTAAAAGCTAAAAGAATGAAATCCCTGTTCCAAAAACTAATAGCCGGAAGCCAACTTCCTAAGATTGAGAAGATTGAGCCTGAAATCTTACTTTTTCTTTTAAAAAAACAAGTATTTTCCATTAAAAACTCTAGCAAAACTGAATCGAAAAAAGATTAGAGGGGAAAAGTGTGTATATAGTATACTATATACACTACAACAAAAAAGCTTAGTCGTCGCAAAAGAGTACGTTGTCGTCGGTAATATTATATTTACGACAACATGTCGTCACAAATTTGTCGCCGCAAACAGTTTGATGCAAATTATATATTTCCGACGATAAAGTTTTGAGATGTCGTCGCTAATACATTAACGACAACTGTCGTCATGAATGTTCTGTCAAACTTGTCGTTGATGATGACATGTTCAGTTATATTTGCGACGACATATGTCGTCGCAAAAAGGTTAGATGTCGTCGCTAGTGATTTAGACTATTTGCGACCAATTTTTTTATATTTGTCGTTGCAAAAAATGTTTTTCTTTTTTCCCTAATTTCCTAATAATATTAATTATTAATATATAAATTAGAAGAAAATTTAATAATAAAATAAATCAATAAAATTGTTATTTGCTAATAAAAGATTCATATAAAAAAGTCAACACAATAATAAAACAAGTCTTAAAAAGTAAATTAATCAATGCATACAAAAAAGTATTGATAATAAGAAAAATAAAAATAGATATTTTAATCTCCTAAATTATCCACATTGTCATCCTCATCCTCATCTTCTTCGTTTCCCTCTTGCGGCGGCGGAAAACGAACCCACGATTCAGGACAATTAAGAGGATGTTTGGTTTGTGTATTCAGAATCATGATTCAGAACTATTCTCGTTTGACGTGTATTTTTTATGAGAGAAAACACTGTAGAGAACCATGAATCATGATTCAGAATCATGGACAAATATAGGACACAAATGCCCCTTAAGTGGCAAGAAGTTAATTTTGGGATTCATCGTGCACATGGCTTCTATTATCATTTGTTGGTTGTCGAGCACTTTGCATTGCTCGACATAAATGTTGTTCAGCCAGGTTTGGACATGCTAGGGAAAATTAATTGACGACGACCAGCGTGAATGAACCTTCGCCAGCAGACTATGCCATCTGCGTGGTTCTTTCCCCCTCCATCTGACCCACCCTGGAAAGGTAAAGGATGAATAAAAATAATATAATATGTTATGTTAAATATGAAAAAAGAAATAATTTTAAAATTTACTTACAAATGCTTGTTCCGTGTCCGGGTAGATAAAATTATGCCCATGACGATGCATGTCACCCTAGTTGTCAATTAATGATCCGAGCTCATGGGTCTCGGGATTTCCCTAATCAAGTTGAATGTGTTAGAATAATTATTAAGCCAAAGTGAAAAAAAAAACTTAACAAGTATGCAAATTAATATTACCTTATCGAAATGATACTCAGAGTATGACTTTCTACCATGGAAGTTAGACCACTTTTGACTGCCACGGTTTTGTTGATTTGTAGCACATTTTTTCTAGTAATGATCATACATGAATCAGTAACATACTTAATAATTAAATAAACCAAGTAATCAAAAATAAGAAGACATAATACCTGACTAACTACTTTGGTTCTATTCGTCGTCACTACGAATGTCTTCAACATCATCAGCACTTTCTATGTCGTCATCATCTTCAAAATCGACGAGCTCATCTTCGATATAGTCAAACACAGTTTCATCATCACCATCGTCAATAAAGTCATCTTCATCTTTAGTTGGCGACTTGTCCCGCAAGTATGCGTCGACGTCAGACGTGACAGTATTTGCTTCGATATCAGGCCGATCAAATGTTAAGTTGTCCAGTTCAGGTAGGTCAACTACTAACTCAAGAACATTTCGTGATTCTGTATCTTGAACTATCGTGACCTCGTTGACGTCCTCTTCTGGAAAATTCCATATATGTCGATGCCCAAAATGTTCCATAACTTTCCAATTCGGGTCGTTAAATAAATCATCAATGTAAAAAACCTGTTCCGCCTGGGAAGCTAGAATTAAATGTTCATTCTCATACTACGAGTCCTTAATGAAGGTACTTATTCTATTCTTGTATTGTTAAATTCTTCTTCTTTCTGTTCGAGTGTCGAACCACTTACACTTAAAATGAATATTTACTCTGTAAATGAATATTGCTAGACTAAGAAGAAAATATTATTTTAAAGAAGTTATTTATTTATTAATAAATGAATAATTTATTAATTTATCGATAAATATATTTTTTTTATTAAGATTCGTAATGAGCTATAAATAACAAAGATAATGGTACGTGGTTAAAAAAAATAAGATATCTCCGTTGTTTGCAATAAAAGATAAAGAAGACTGGATCAAAATGAGATGTGTTTAACTTTTAAATTTACCTCGGCCTTATCGCCTTATTTTGTGAATTCGTGTTAAACTATATGGGACACAACCAACATATGAATTATTCGTAGAGAAAAAATAAATAAATAAAAACAAGAACTACACACGCACATTAATTAAGAACCTTACATGCATCATAAGAAGCGGCAAAAGTCCATAAAAGCTATATATTTTTCTAATGTCAACATCCGTACATAAAAGCTACATATATAGCGACTACTTGAGTTCCTCAATAAGGATAACAGTAGAATAATTCTTAACTAGAAGACTAGAAGCATATATTAGCACCATATTTTTATGTAGCATACATTGGCAAATATAACTAGTATTTGATGCTTCAAAGGCACTCGTAGAGCTTCGTGGGAAGGCGAGGATAGAGGAAAACATCAAGAGAATTTAGCTTTGGTAAGGCAATGCCTAGTCCTTCACGCATGTCCACTGGCTTATCATCCTTGGTTTTAAATTCAAACCCTTGAACCAAACTAGCCAGCATCAGTTCAACCACCAGCAAACCAAATGTCATCCCCGGACATGATCTTCTACCCGAACTAAAAGGAATATACTGAAAATTCTGGCCTCTAAAGTTGAGGTCCTCATGGGTGGTCATGAACCTTTCGGGACGGAACTCGCACGGGTCGGCCCACATGCGCGGGTCCCGGTGCAATTTCCATATGTTGACAATCAAGCGGGTGCCCTTGGGGACATGGTGGCCACCGACGAAACATTCTTCTGTGGCCTCACGTGGCCCCGTTATTGGGCCTGGCGGGTACAACCTTATCGTCTCCTTGACAATGGCTTCGAGGAATTTGAGGTTGCTGAGGTCTGATTCTTGAACCCATCTGTCCCTTCCCACGTGGGTGTCCAACTCCCTTTGAGCAGCCTTCATCACACTTGGGTTGTTCAATAGTAAAGAGATTGCCCATATGAGTGTAACAGCTGTGCTTTCTGTTCCGGTTAGGATTAAAATCTGTCAAAAGAAAAGGATGATTAAGCAAGTTATAAAATAATTGCCCATATTAATATTAGATTGAGCAAATATCATGTTATACTTTCTCTACGGTCATCCAAGAAGGTCATATTTTCCCGTAACATATAACAGTAAAAAGCGTAATATAAAGATGCAACTCGTGCATAGCCTGAGTTAAATTTTTAATGAGTATCATTTTATTTGGATGTGCTAAAGGTTATTCCAATTCTTTTCTTCGTTTACTTAAAAAAAAAAAAAAAAAAAAAAGGAACAACCATAACATCATATTTATTTAAAAAAAAAGATAATTATAATTTGGGATAACTAAGGGCCGCTTAATTCGCTAATTCGATTTGAGATATGACTTTATGTGAAAGTTTTTACAATAGTAAAAAAGTTGGATATAACTGTTTCTGAGAGCTTTTTACTGTAGCAAACTTGAATTCTAAACTCGAGTCGGTAAAATAAACGGGGCCTAAATTTTTAATTAATGTCAAACATTTTCAACGTAATGATAACCGATAAAGATAAATATAATTTTAAAAAAAGGCTATTTAACATACCAATGCTGTGGCTTTAATGATAGTGTCACGGCTATAACAAGACAACATAGCATCGTCCTCTTCAATGCTGGATAACATAACGTCCATAAGGTCCCTCTCAACATCACCATTGCTACTACTCTTATCATTACTGCGTTGATCATCAAGTACTTCTCTAGCTTGACGATGCTCTTCGAGCCACTTCCCCAACACCAGATCAATCTCCTTAAAAACGCGCTTCATAGAGCTCACATGCCCATGGATGTCCAAACACTCAACCCACGGAATTGCGTCCGACCACACGAATACCCCACTCAGGTACAGAGCCTCCTTTATCGCCTTCTTGAACCTCCGCGCATCGGTGTCCGCATCACCGACGGCGCTCTTGATAAACCGCTTGCCGACGATCAGCCTTGCGTTTAAATTAAACGTCAACTGCTCCAACAGCTCGCTCAGAGGTGCCAGAGGCCCTAATTTTGTGTACTCGAAGTACAAGCCCTTGATGAACGAGCCAAACTCCGAGGTTCGGATGTGCTGTAGCGATTCAAGCCGGTGGCTTGACAGAAGCCGGAGAGTGACCATCTTGCGGACGTCGCGCCAGTAATTGCCGTAAGACGAGATGGCGAAGGCGGCGCTGTCGTATAATATATACTTCCCTACCGCTATGCTTGGGCGGTTGGCGAAGAGTCTGTCGTTTGTGGTGAAGCATTCTTTTACGAGTTCCCAACTGCTCAGCACCAGGGCTCGGTGTTGGCCGAGCCTGAGTGAATAGATTGGGCCGTATTTGTCGGCCATGGCTCCGAGAATTAGAGCCACTGGGACTTGACCACCGAGAAGATGGAGATGACCTATGATTGGCAAAGCCCCAGATGGTTCAGGGACGCAAATTTTGTTAGTAATATTGTTCTTTTTTCGGTTGCATTTGTTGGGCTCATGTTGATGGATTATCATTTTGAAGGAAGCATAGAGAAGCACGAGACTCAAAGTGGCCAGAGCTAGGGCTTGTAAAGGAAAGGAGACCAAACTCTCCATGGTATTAGATGTCTTGAAAAGCTAATTAAGTTAGCCAGCGTATGTACTTCTCTGCGTGGGACTTGGGAGTACGTGTATTATTTATAAAGAGCTCGTGGGGGGGTCAGGTTTTGTTTGAACCATAGACCTCAATAATGCTAAGGGCCACTAAGGAGACATTTATTTTAAGGATTTTATCAGGTTTAGAATCACGATTTTTACTTCTGTTATATATGTCATCTAAATTGCAATATATATATATATATATACTATTCGTCACATTTCATGCATGGTGGTGCCTCTCTGGTCCTTTGAAGTGACTTCTTGTGTTGTTTCTTCTGCAGTACATACATATGAGTCAAAGAAAGGGTTGTTAACTATGTCATTTGAATTTCCACTGTCCACGTGGCCTACAGATTTCTCTATGGAACAGAAGGATAAGATTTTTAAGCTATTGAAAATTATTGAGAAATCTATTAATGTTCATGTCTCCTCTTAACTCTAAGTTTTTTTCCCCTTAAAGCACAAAATTTTAGAAGAAATGACAAAAAAAGAAATAAAGAAAAAAAAAAGTTAAGCAGACACATTGCTTAATTTCCTTTGTGGAAATTAAAAGAAAATATATCATATGTTGGATAAAAGAAAATATATGTACATGATCAAAAACCTGGGGTCATTCTTTGTGGCCAAGAAATTTAATGGCCTTTCCACCAAACAAACTTTCACTGTTCGTCATATAATCATATTTCATGCAAGGTGGTGCCTACTTGGGCTTTTTATTTTGGAGTAAAATTCAAAAAAATTTAAATTCAAGTTATAATTTTATTTAAGTTTTTGTTTATAAAATTTGTGTTTGGGCTTGAATTTTAACTCGAGGTTTTGAGTTTGGGTCTAAAATCTGAGTTCAAATTTTTCTTTCTATTAAGATTTATAAATATTAAGATGTGTGCCATTAATAGTTTTATATTTAAATAAAAATGAGTGGGGGTTAATTAGCAGTGTTGGTTTAGAACTTTAATTAGTACGTCCCAACATTGTTAGGATGCATAAGGCCTTCTGTAAGTTTGTAGGGTACCCAAAAAATAGAGAGAATGAGATTCAAGAGTTGAGGATATTTAATAGATTTAAAAGAACAAAAAAACTCACATAAAGTCCCAGTTTCTATTAGAGTAATTAAAATGTAGAAAATGGGATTCGCGAGTAGAAAATGTAGAGTAATACCATCCCGGTTCTCTTAAATAGAATTTGTGGGCGATATTGTGTGACATATACCATTCTTCTTGACAACTATATATATGTCATCTAAATTGCTATATATATATTACACCTCTTGTGTCACAACCAACAGAGTGCTGTCTTTAGCATAGGACGGCACGTGATATGGATGCCCACCTTAACGGGAAGGGGGTTGTCTTAAGTCTGCGACTTCCTCCCCATAGGTGCCATGGGGTCAGGAGCGGTATAATCAGTCCTTGCTTTGGTTCTTACTCTATCCTTCTTTGCACGCCCTGCTAAGTACCTTGCCATCTTAAGCTTTTTTTTTTTGTGGATTTCTCCTCCTAGTCGATTTACTAGACTGCTTTCTGTTAAAAGGCTAGGCTCCTCTTAAAAGGCTACGCACCTCTTATTCGGTATGAAGTTTCTTTGATTACTCTAAGACATTGATTCTAAGGAAAGGCAGAACTGCAGCCCAATGTGAAGTTATAGGAGCTGAAAGGCATCCACCGTATAGGCAAGGGTGAATATCATATCAGATTCTGGGATCTGAGATAAAGAGATAACGCACTTATGTTACCTGGCACTCATAAGCCCCTGCTGATACAGGGGAAACGAAGATAGGTTCATTCAGGAAACCACTACTGTACCAAACAAGGAATTTACGGAAAAAACCGCTATTCTAATGGTTTTTGCCAAAAGAACGGAAAGCGCAACCGCTACTGGTTAACGAATTTACGAAGGGTACACCTATGTTGATCTACCGCACTTTGAACAGAACCCCGGATAGGTGCATCTTATACACCGAAAGAGACAAAGCAGAAGTTCAAGCTAGCTATAAGAAAAAGATTCCTTCTTTCATTTCACAAGAGAGCCGCCTCCTTAGGCATTCACCTTAGAAAAAAAAGTAGGTTCCATGGTCTCAAGTGCATTCACGCTTTTCTTCCTTAGCTTAGGAAGACGACTATATTTACACAAGGCATGCCAAAACAAAAAGTTTTCGTGTTGATTCGATAAGCTTGTAGCGGGCGGGGTTCAGAAGAGAATCATCCTCACCCCGAAGTTAGGGAGAAGTTTGATCCGAGGCTTCCTTCTCTCCCATTAGCTGTAGAGCATCCAGTTCAAGCAGAATCCTAACTTGAGGATGGCACCTTCTTACCAAAATCCATTTACCCTGTCGTCTGGAACTAAATCAAAAAGAAATTCCCTTTTGCCTGGTGTGAACTACGCCCCCTTCCGAGAACAGATGAATGCTACTGACTTTGGTTCTTTCACCGAGTGTTGGATCCTTCTACTAGCCCTTAAAGAAATAGCCATTCTAGCATCGCGTATTCCTCCAACTCCAACAATGGATTCTTCTTGCTTTGGCTGATCTGATCACAGAAGCAAAAAAGGCTCTTCCTGATGTGAGATTTACTGGTATGAAAGTAGCTAGAGAGGGAGGAGAGCAGTAAAGACTAGCAACGGATTCTTTCAAAGAGAAAGATCGGATTCTATACCAGCCCTTTCTCTCCATCTCAGAAGGCTGGTCCGCCATGAAGAAGAAGGAGCTGTGGCATCTCTGAAGAAAATGGATGCAATCCCTCTCCATCGGGCAGATCGTTAAAACATCTTGGAAGGGGAGGTCTTCCACCTGCTCTTAGAACTGACAAAGCACGGCACATACTGGAATTCTTGGTCTTCTATCTGATGGGTCACCGCGATTGATATCCATTTCATTTACTAACTAGTACATTAAATGCACCACTTTCAAAAAAGCCCCTACCCCCTGGGTATATTCAAATTACCAACTAGAGAAAGGCAGGGCAGCAGCTCTCCAACCCCACTTGAGTCCCGGCCCTTCCCACCTACAGACAGGAGCGAGCGAGATTGCTTGTTGCGCGCTTAAGACGGATGGCTTAAAAAAATGACCCTTGGTCCAATAAGACTTTTTGAGGATTGGCCTATAAAGCTTTTGGGGAGACTAGTTAGATAAGGTGAACTTCCCTGGGTGAAGGAAGTGCATAAGGTAATCCAATTGGAAAAACCTTACTGAACGTGAGGATGTTATGTCGACTTAATCAGTGGTTGAATATGTGTTATGTCGGCTTAGCCAGAAGTTGAAGATTTCGATGGTCTAGCCCGAAATGGGATTGAGAAGTATCTAAAAAGGCGAGCTTGGCTCAGGAGCAGATCAAGGGAAGAAGCAAAAGGTTGTTAGGCTGTTTGATTCTTGCTCTTGAGGGTAATTAAATTCTTCGTGAGGCTAGTAAATGGAGTCCTGAACTAGCTGCTGCTTGTGAAGTATTGAAGGAAATCCAATTTGAATTCGAAGCAATGGATACTTTGTAATCCAGCAATTACTGTTCCTTTTTTTAACTTTTTGTGTTGTTTCTTCTGTTGTACATACATAAGAGTTAAAAAAAAGGGTTGTTAGCTATGTCATTTGAATTTCCACTGTCCACGTGGCCTACAGATTTCTCTATAGAACAGAAGGATAAGATTTTTAAGCTATTGAAAATTATTGAGAAATCTATTAATGTTCATCTCTCCTCTTAACTCTAAGTTTTTTTCCCCTTAAAGCACAAAATTTTAGAAGAAATGACAAAAAAAGAAATAAAGAAAAAAAAAAGTTAAGCAGACACATTGCTTAATTTCCTTTGTGGAAATTAAAAGAAAATATATCATATGTTGGATAAAAGAAAATATATGTACATGATCAAAAACCTGGGGTCATTCTTTGTGGCCAAGAAATTTAATGGCCTTTCCACCAAACAAACTTTCACTGTTCGTCATATAATCATATTTCATGCAAGGTGGTGCCTACTTGGGCTTTTTATTTTGGAGTAAAATTCAAAAAAATTTAAATTCAAGTTATAATTTTATTTAAGTTTTTGTTTATAAAATTTGTGTTTGGGCTTGAATTTTAACTCGAGGTTTTGAGTTTGGGTCTAAAATCTGAGTTCAAATTTTTCTTTCTATTAAGATTTATAAATATTAAGATGTGTGCCATTAATAGTTTTATATTTAAACAACAATGAGTGGGAGTTAATTAGCAGTGTTGGTTTAGAACTTTAATTAGTACGTCCCAACATTGTTAGGATGCATAAGGCCTTCTGTATGCCTGTAGGGTACCCAAAAAATAGAGAGAATGAGATTCAAGAGTTGAGGATATTTAATAGATTTAAAAGAATAAAAAAAACTCACATAAAGCCCCAGTTTCTGTTAGAGTAATTAAAATGTAGAAAATGAGATTCGCGAGTAGAAAATGTAGAGTAATACTATCCCGGTTTTCTTAAATAGAATTTGTGGGCGATATTGCGTGACATATATCATTCTTCTTGACAACTATATATATGTCATCTAAATTGCAATATATATATATATATATATATATTTTTTTTTCCTGATCATATAAGTTGCAGTTATAACATGCATCATGTGGCAATTAGGATTCAACAACCTTTCGATTATATTAATTCTCTCAATCAACGAACGCAACATCGCTGGTGATAATTCCTTTTCGTAATAATTTATTGATGCTCTCAGCATGGACTTTGCGCGCCAATTATAGCTGTTAAAGAATGATATATATCTCTCTAGTTAATCTTGTATATTCAAGGACCGATCTTTTGATGGGTCCTTAAACTATTACGGCAAATTTCACAACTTAACTCGTATAAACTTAAAAGGAAGAACATTACTAGACATTTCATATCTTTGTTAGAATTTATGACGAAATTTAATAAGGTCGACAAAATATACATTTGTACGAGCATTAATCGTTATACTTGGTATTTAAACTTGATCATTTATCTAGCTAGTCTCGTTTTAGTCCCTTTTTCCGTTAATCATGTCTAAAGAAGTTTGAATGATGATGAGAAAATTTCAATTAAGTTAATTTAGGGACAAAACAAGACTTTTGCAAGAGATCATAAAGACTAACAATACAATTAATCCTAAATTTGATTCCGGCAATTCGAACATAATATGTTCTCGAGGCGGTAAAATTATGATTCTATGTAACAAACAATATGTCAACATCAGAGTACTTACTTCTTGAAAATAAAGTTAGCGACAAATGTTGGTAGCTAGTTTATTGAATATAATAAGATAAATAAAGACCGAAAAAAATCCGAAAAAAACCTTCTTCACAATAAATATTGTCGTATTTTTCTCAAAAAAAAAAAAAAAAAAAAAAAAAAACCACACGTTTTTTTTTAAAAAAAAAAAAAAAAAAAAAAAAAAAACTCACTAGCTTATTCTATAAATACACCGGCATCTCCCGCAGATTACCATGTCCCTAAATCAGCTAATTAATCAAATTCAAACAAAACCATTTCATGGATTTCTCTTCTTCTTTGCAAGCATTACTTATGTTTCCTCTAGGTTTTCTCCTTGTCTATGCTTCCTTCAAAATGATCAATTCCCATAATTATCGTGTCCCCGAGCCATTAGGGGCATTACCAATAATAGGCCACCTCCATCTTCTGGGTGGTCAGGACCCGGTAGCTCCAATCCTTGGAGCCATGGCTGACAAATAGGGCCCACTCTTATTTCTCAAGCTGGATCAGCATCGAGCCCTGGTGGTGAGTAATTGGGAGTTGGTAAAATAATGGTTCACCACAAACGAAAGACTCTTCGCCAACCGCCCAAACATAGCCATAGGGAAGTACGTGTCATACGACAGTGCCGCTTTTGCAGTGTCGCCGTAGGGCCAGTACTGGCGCGACGTGCGCAAGAGGCCACACTTCAGCTTCTCTCCAGACTCCGGCCACTGGCTTGACTCGCTCAAACACGTCCGAGTCTCGGAGATCGATTCGTTCATCAAGGGCTTGCACCAACTTTGCGCCACAAAGAATAATCACCCTCCTGATCATCATCATCATCATCACCAGGTGCCTCTAAGCGAGCTGTTAGAGCAACTGACGTTAAACATAAACGATTTGCGACGGGGACGAACGGGGAAGAGGCGGGCGAGGGGCGGCGTTTGAAGAAGGCGATAAAGGAGGCTCTGTACTTGAGTGCGGTTTTCGTGTGGTCGGATTGGATTCCGTGGCCTGAATGTTTGGATGTCCATGGGCATGTGAGCTCAATGAAACGTACTTTCAAGGAGATTGATCTGTTGTTGGGAAAGTGGCTCGAAGAACATCGTCAAGCAAGAGATAATCATGATCACGAAAGAGAATATCTCATCGACGCGATGCTGTCGAGCATTGAAGAGGACGATGCATTGTTGTCAAGTTATAGCCGTGATACTATCATCAAAGCCGAAGCTCTGGTATATATTATATGCATTGTGTCCCTTTTCTTTTTTTTTTTTTTGTCCTCATAACCCCTTTGCTTTTGGTAATGTGAAAATAATTTTGGCTTATATTATACGTCAACATGCCAGACTGCCGGTATAATTGTTGGAAATGGCTTGTTAAGCCATATTAAAGGCTCATTTTGAGGTCAATTTTAGAAAGAGACCCAATTAGATTTTAGGACGGGTCTCGATGGATTTTAGGATATCCAAATCGATTATTCATATACTCAAAATGGATATTGGGTAAATGAGAAATTGATCTTCTAAGTATGTCACTTGGAGTTGTTAATATAGTTAGAAATTGCAAAAATCCTACATTGACTAGGAATGAAGCCTTAGTGGTGTTTATAATTGATTGCACTTTGAAGTTTAGGAAAACATATATACTAGAGAGGCTCTCTCACGCGCAGGAGGGGGTGTGAATCACGGTCCTGGCAGGTTAGGGGCCCAAAGTGTGCGCCCGTGACCTGTGGACACGAATGCCGGACTAAAAAACTCGCTCTGTATGGGTTTTGTTTTGTTATTTTTCTTTTTATTTTTTCCAACTAAAATCTGAAACTGTAATGCCCCGAAGAATTAAATGAGATTAATTAAGGTAATTGAGATTTATTAGTGTGCCTGATCTGAATTAATTAATTGGTTATTAATTAATAAATGTTTCTGACGTGTAAAGTTGAGTAATTCTAAGGTATTTAAATATTCTCAGTATTTATATTTTTACCCGGAAGTGTGTATGGGCACATTTCTGGACTGTTATTTTTAAATATTGGACACCTATCTATTTTTCTTTTCTTTTTCTTTTCTTCCTTTTCCTTTTCCTTTCTTTTCCCTTCCATTCCTTTTGCTTCCCGGGAACTCTCTCTCTTTCACGCTCTCACTCTCTCGTTCTCTCACACTCACACTCTCTCTACTGTTTTGCTTCAAAATCAACCGGATCTCGAACCAAAGAGGAATTTCAAAGAGCTTTCAACGTCAAGAGAATGATTCGAGGTAAGATTACTGAAAGAACCTCTCTTGAATCTCAAGTTTTTGGATTTTAAAACTTATTTTTGGTTCGAAATGAATTTTGAGGGATTCTGAGTAAAACTATGGTAGAAATTGGAGATCTTGGGTTCTTTGGACTTGATTTAGTACTTAGAACCCGAATCTAGTGGTTGTCCCTTGAGATACTATGATTTGAGACTAGATTTGCAGGTTTTCAGACTGATTTTGTGAGTTTTCTCACACTGGTGTTCTTCACCGATCGACCGGATTGCATTGGCCTGACCGGTCGACTTGTTCGGTCGACCGGATTGCACACCACCGGTTGACCGGTGGTGTTGCACTGCTCTATCACCGGCCGACCGGTGTACACGAGGTTTGACCCTTTTTGGCCTGAAAATGCTGTTTTAACCTCTATTTTCGAGGAGAACCCAAATTAGCTTCATTTGGGGACCAAGAATGAATGGATTAGCATCTTTAATCCATGTTTTGAGATTAAAAACCCTTGGAATGATGATTTAAAACATGAAATGGTTTGTGGAACCGGTAATTGAATTATGGCACACTAATAGGAAATCAAAGGATATAATTGAGACTGAATTGCTTTAGGAATGAGAAATGAATCCTAAAGTATTGTCTTGTATCAGTGTTAGCTGAGGACTCAGATTGAGTGGCTTGAGGAAGCGGAAGCCGGAATAGTGCACCGCTAGCCACAGGTTTGATAATTACAAGGTAGGATTTCTTCCCTTTTTTCTTTGTGAGCCTGTTTTCAAAAAGAATTTTGGCCTTACAAATGTTTTAAAGAAAGGGGCTTGTTTACGAAAGAAAAGTATTTAAAACTCATGGCTTGTTGTAATTCATGGTACCCAAGGCTTGTTGTAGTACATGGGGCCATGGGTGGTGGCTCGATACTGGGCCCATAAGACATATTTTATATGACCGGGCCGAGTTTACTGATCTAGTTCCGTTGGAAATTGTAGAATAGTTTTTCATGGGCAACTCCATAACTTTTGTAAGCAAGGGCCAAGGAACGGTGTTCTTGAAGATGACCTCGGGCAAGGAAGTGAAGCTTCACAACATGCTATATGTGCCTGACATCCAGAAGAATCTCATATTGGGGACGATGCTGAGCATGCACGGCTTCAAGATGGTGTTTGAAGCCAATAAAATAGTTTTGTCTAAAATGGGAATGTATGTGGGGATGGGTTATGTAAAGAGTGGCATGTGGAAAATGAATGCCATAGCTGTAAAACCCAAGAAAATAAATAAATAAAAGAAGTCTTCTGTTTATATGCTTGAGTCTTCTAACTTATGGAATGGTAGACTAGGACATGTAAACTATGATACATTGCATAGATTAATTAACTTGGATCACATACCCGCATTCCATATTGATTCAAAATGCAAATGTGAAACTTGTGTAGAGGCAAAACTAACAAGGTCATCATTCCAAACGATAGAAAGGAATACTGAACCACTTGATCTAATGCATAGTGATGTTTGTGACATAAAGTTTGTTCAAACTAGAGGTGGTAATAAGTATTTTATCACTTTCATTGATGATAGCACAAAGTATTGCTATGTATATTTGCTAAAAAGTAAAGATGAAGCTGTAGAGAAATTTGTTGTCTACAAGCAAGAAGTTGAAAACCAACTTAAGAAAAAGATTAAGATGGTAAGAAGCCACCGAGGTGGTGAATATGTCGAACCATTTAGTGCGCTTTGTGCACAACATGGAATTATTTACAAAGTCACACCTCCATATTCTCCCTAATCGAATGGCATTGCTAAACGGAAAAATCGTACCTTAAAGAATATGATGAATGTAATGTTAATAAGTTCTGGGTTGCCATAGAACATGTGGGGAGAAGCCATTTTATCGGCTAATTACCTCTTAAATAAGGTTCTGCATAAGAAAATCGATAAGACCCCCTATGAATTGTGAAAAGGAAGGAAACATTCCTACAAATACTTGAAAGTGTGGGGGTGTTTGGCCAAGGTAATGGCACCAATACCAAAGAAGATAAAGATAGGTCCAAAAACAGTTGATTGCATCTGCGTTGGGTATGCTCATAACAGTACTGCATATCGGTTTCTTGTGCACGAGTATAAAAACCCTGACATACACAAAAACACGATAATAGAGTCTAGGAATGCATCATTCTTCGAACATGTATTTCCATGTAAGACTAAGGAAGATGAGCCTAGTTCGTCAAAACAAATTTTTGAGACTATCATATAGGATAGTAGTTAAAATTCTTAAAACAATGAAAACATGGAAATGGAAGAAGAGCCTAGATGAGATAAGAAGGCAAGGATAGAAAAGTCTTTCAGACCAGATTTTCTAACCTAGATGCTAGAGGCTGAACCTTAAACGTATAAAGAAGTTGTGAGCTCAACTGGGGGTCCTTTATGGAAAGAAGCCATAAAGAGTGAGATAGATTTCATCTTACAAAATCATACTTGGGAACTAGTAGACCTTCCACCAGGAAATAAACTATTAGGTTCTAAATGAATTTTTAAACGAAAAATGAAGACAGGTGGAACAATTGACAAGTATAAGGCCAAACTAGTAATAAAAGGTTATAGACAATGAGAAGGCCTTTGTTACATTGACACGTATTCTTCTGTGATGAGAATAACATCTATAAGGTTGATACTAGCAATTACTGGACTGTAGAATCTTGAAGTTCATTAAATGGATGTGAAGACAACCTTTTTAAATGAAGATCTGGAAAAAAAATCTACATGGAACAACCCGAGGGTTATGTAGCTCCAAGACAAGAGAAGAAAGTCTGCAAATTAGTGAAGTCTTTGTACGGACTGAAACAAGCTCCAAAACAATGGCATAAGAAATTTGACGATGTCATGATGTCAAATGGATTCAAAATCAACGAGTGTGAAAAATGTGTTTATGTCAAGAATACAGAAGACGGTTATGTCATTCTTTGTATGTATGTAGACGACAAAATAATTGTGGGTAGCAATGATCGAATGGTCATATGTACCAAACACATGTTGAACTCAATGTTTAACATGAAAGATATGAGACCGGCTGATGTGATTTTAGGGATCAAAATCAAAAGGGTGCATGATGGTCTCATATTGACTCAGTCATATTACGTGGACAAGATACTTGACAAGTTTAATAAAGAATATTCTGGTATAGCTAGAACTCCATTTGATATAAGTCAACATCTGTCTAAAAACATAGGAGAAAGCATATCCCAAGTGGAGTATGCTAGAGTGATTGGCAGTCTGATGTACTTAATGAGTTGTACAAGGCCAGATATTGCCTTCACTGTAAGTAGATTGAGCAAATTCACGAGTAACCCATGAGATGACCACTGAAAAGCAATTGTGAGAGTATTGAGATACTTAAGATATACTCGTGGTTATGGACTGCATTACATAAGAGAACTTGTTATTTTAGAAGGACACTCTAATGTAAGTTGGATATCCGATACATAGAATTCTAAGGCTACCAATGGATATGTATTCACCTTGGGTGGTGCAGCTATTTCATGGAAATCCTCTAAGAAAATAGTAATAACCAGATCCACGATGGAAGTTGAGTTTGTCGCTTTGGATAAATGTGGCAAAGAAGCTGAATGGCTTAGACATTTCTTATAGGATATTCCGGATTGGCCAAAACCTATACCTGCAATGTGCATACACAGTGATAGCCAATCAGCTATTGGTAGAGCACATAATGCGATGTATAATGGTAAGTCTAGACATATACGTCGTCGACATAATACCATTAGACAACTAATCTTAACGGGAGTCATATTCGTTGACTATATAAGGTCGAAAGATAATATTGCGGATCCGTTGACCAAAAGACAGAATAGATATCAAGTTGAAAAGACATCAAGAGGAATGAGACTGAAGCCCATGGAATAAATAGGTCAAAGCAGTGGAAACCCAACCTAGCTTACTGGAGATCCCAAGATCTAGGTTCAATAGGACAACTAAATTGAATAGACCAGCTGAGTTCACTGTGGGAGTAACCCCGGCTTGTTCCTACGATGATAACAGTGAAACCTATACGAGAAGATGATAAACCTTGGTTTTTAATAATTCTTATGCATCGGATACGTCATGAATTTGAGCGAATACGGGTTACTCTTCATTAAGAAATCACCTATGTGAGAGAGAAGTGGGGCCACTTCAAAGGAGAATTGTGAGGGCTCCATTTTTTAGAAACTCTTGCAGAACCAGGTAGATGTTCATGGCAAAAATGAACATAACCATGAGAACTGAATTGTGTTAGGAAGATGTCTGTGTGAGGTATATTAATGTTTACAGGAAGGCATAATTGTTCCAGGACATCACATCTACTGGTCAGCCAGTAAAATTAATGTATTCTCACAAAGAAAGGTTTAAGGGTTATCGCCTATTTATCCTTTGCAAGCATCGACCGCAGAACTCTATCACTTTGTCAAGTCTGTGTTTTTCTCGTCGTCAGTCAATTTTCATTCATGTTGGGGATTGTCAGAAAATGGCTTGTTAAGCCATATTAAAGGCCCATTTTGGAAAGGGGCCCAATTGGATTTTGGGATGGATCTCGATGGATTTGCATTCTCCGTCGCGAGGAGATCAAAATCAATTATTCATACACTCAAAATGGATATTGGGTGAATGAAAAATTGATGTTCTAAGTATGTCACTTGGAGTGGTTAATGTAGTTGGAAATTACAAAAATCCCACATTGGCTAGGAATGAAGCCTTGGTGGTGTTTATAAGTGATTGCACTTTGAAGCCTAGGTAAGTATGTATACCATAGAGGTTCTCTCACGCGCAGGGGGGTACGAATCACGGTCCCAGCGAGTTAGGGGCCCAATGTGTGCGGACACGAATGCCGGACCGGAAAATTTGCTCCGTGCGGGCTTTGTTTTGTAATTTTTCTTTTTATTTTTTCCAATTGAAATCTGAAATTGCTGCATTAGTGGATCATTAACTCTGCATTAGTGCAAGGTGCGAAAACTGCAGCAATAACCAGCATTATTGCTTGGTTATGGACATTTAACCTCCGAATCTGGTCATATATTGGAGCAGATGCATCTGGAAGTTTTAGAGCTTGTAACCTCTGAATTGAATCACCATTAAGCCGTGAATAAATTGGTTTTATTCACCATTATTCCAGCTTTGTAACATCCCTTACAGCAACCTCTATAAAAGGGCCTCTCCAGCCATTTGTGTACAAATCTTCACATAACTCTCCTCTCTATTCTCTCATTTTCTTTGAGTCTTTCTTGCAGTTCATTGTACTTCAGTTTTGGTGATAGAAGGAAGGTCTGAGTTTTAGTTCGCCAGACGGTTCCGATAGTGCTTCGAGCTACCGTCGTTGTCGTTGTATCTTGGGAGACGGACGTCTAACGTTACCTCAAGCACTCGCCGGAGGGGATAAATCTGTTTTAAGGAAAGCGTGGTTCTCGTGTCTCGACATCCTTGCCAATTCATTTTTCTAAATTTAATAGAAAGGTTAAATTTGTGTTGTAACAATTTCGTTATTTTATTCTTGCAAAAGTTGTTATATATATTGTTCTTTTTTGTATTTTCTATATTATTGCTAACAATAATGATATTGAATTGAATTTTCATAAGACTATAAGAGTGAGAGACGTATATATAGAGCTATTAAGGTAATATATACTATGTATGTCATTTTTTTTTTTTTTTGGATAAATATAGGTAGTAGTTTTGTCTCCTAATATATATTATATATTTTCCTAAATACATTGTCAGCCGTTCCTTTTAAAATGTCACATCCTCTTATCTCTTTCGATGAATTTTTCCCAACGAATTCGTTTAATATCTCATATAATGTATTATAGATTGCTTTTTTTTTTATCTATTTCAGCAGACTTAATTTATGATTTCTTTTAATTTTATGTTGAGTTTGTTATAGACTTGCAGCTAGTTTATAATTTTGTTCATTTGGTAGAATTATTTTGTTTTTCTTTTCTTTTCTTTATTATTTATTAAATTAGTGATAGGCAGCTTTAAGATGCTTTTTATTCCTCTAATTACCGTCTATTAATCAACAAAAGAAAAGTTCACACACACACACACACATAAACTATTTTGCATGATTTCCCAGGCGCAATCTTACTATGCTTACATATACAATTCCCTTTACTTTTGGTAGATCCTAATTCTCAGTGGAACAGAAAGCACGGCAGTAACACTAACATGGATAATCTCCTTACTATTGAACAACCCTAGTGTACTGAAGGCCGTCCAAGAAGAGTTGGACACACATGTTGGAAAACACAGATGAGTGCATGAATCAGACCTCAACAACCTCAAATTCCTTCAAGTCATTTTCAAGGAAACACTGCGCTTGTACCCACCAGGTCCCATTACTGGCCCTCGCGAGGCCACCGAAGACTGTCACGTCGGCAGTCACCACATTCCCAAGGGCACCCGTTTGATCGTCAACATCTGGAAACTCCACCGGGACCCGCGCATGTGGCCCGACCCGACCGAGTTCCGACCCGAAAGGTTCATGACAACGAATGCGGATCTGAATTATAAGGGTCAAAATTTTGAGGACATTCCGTTTAGCTGGGGTCGAAGATCGTGCCAGGGGATGACATTTGGAACCCTAGTGGTTCAGCTGGTGCTGGCTCGGTTGGTTCAAGAGTTTGACATGAAGGATTGGGAAACCAGTGGAAATATATGGGTCAAGGATTGGGAATTGCCTTGCCAAAGCTCAACCCGCTTGAAGTTTTCCTCTCTCCTCGCCTTCCTCCGCGGCTCTATGAATTCCTTTGAATTATGCAGAATATTAACGCCGAGCTACGTACAGAGTATTTGGCTTAATATTTACATCGCTCTGGGATTTAGTAAATTCAAGATGAACCACTTGTTAAGTTTGCACTATTGTATGTCACATTTGGTGCTTTGGTGCAATATGTTATTTACGATGACATCGTTATGAAATACATACGCAACGAAAAGAAAATGTTGGTGTGTGTGTGTGTATTGTGTCTAGATTTTACGTATTTAACAATTAGTAAAGATCGAGAAGGGAATTAGCCAACCAAGCAGACCGTTCATACTTCATAGTAAATTTCATTTGATTATATATATCATAGATTTTATGGACAATGGAAGTTTTAATTAGGGGATTATCTCTGGTAGATCGTTCTGCAGATAGAATTAGTTTTTTTACCATTAAATTTGATTAAAATTAAATGAGATTAAAAAAATATATAAAATAATTAATTTTTTATGTAAATTTGACGACTAAAAATTAGTGATAATTTATTTTGTGGTTCTCCCAGAAAAACTAAAAGATAGAGAAGACTAGATCATAATGATGTGTTTAACTTTTAAAACCTAAAAGCTAAAAGAATGAAATCCCTGTTCCAAAAACTAATAGCCGGAAGCCATCTTCATAAGATTGAGAAGATTGATCCTGGATTCGTACTGTTAAAAAAAAATACAAATATAGTCCATTAAAAACTCTCTAGCAAAAACTGAATCGGAAAAAGATTAGAGGGGAAAAGTGTGTATATACTATACATGCTTCAATCAGTCAGATTTTGACAAAATCTCTACTAAGAAAACTCGTCATATCGTTGTGAACTGCCAAGTGCCAACGAATAGAAATTTGAAGAATTGAACCACCAAGAGCTGGTTTGAATATTTGTCTGTCAAAAAAAACATGATTGTCTTCTTGAAATATGTGAGACTCTGTACATAATTCTATTGGAATATCTAATACAGTAAAACTTCTGTAAATGAATATTGTTGGACTAAGAAAAAATATTATTTTAAAGAGCTCATTTATTTATTAATAAATGAATAATTTATTAATTTATTGATAAATGTGCTTCTTTTTTTTTTTTAACTAAGATTCGTGCATGCACTAATAACAAAGATAATGGTATGTGGTCAAAAAAATAAGATATCTCCGTTGTTTGCATTAAAAGATAAAGAAGACTGGATCAAAATGATGTGTTTGACTTTTAAATTTACCTCGGACCTTATCGCCTTATTTTGTGAATTCGTGTTAAACTATAAGGGCCGACCTGATTCATATATAGCCACACATGTGTTACACATTATCACCAACCTGTTAAGCTCGGTGAGCATCAACAACTATGACATCTATATAGTTCAGGCTTTTGATTGGTCAATAATTGTTGTTTGTAGCATATATATGTCACAGCACAGTCCCGAATTAGACTTTATTGGCATGCATGGGACACAACCAACATATGAATTATTCGTAGAGAAAAAAAATAAAAATAAAAACAAGAACTACATACGCACATTCATTAAGAACCTTACATGCATCATAAGAAGCGGCAAAAGTCCATAAAATCGATATATATTTCTCATGTCAACATCTGTACATAAAAGCTACATATATAGATAGCCACTACTTGAGTTCCTCAATAAGGATAACTGTAGAATAATTTTTAACTAGAAGACTAGAAGCAGATATATATATATATATATATATATATTTAACACGACAAATATCAACGGTGCTGAATTCAAATAGGTATATACATCTATATAACTAGCACGATATTTTTATGTAGCATACATTGGCATAATATATATATTTAACACGACAAACATCAACGGTGCTGAATTCAAATAGGTATATATATCTATATAACTAGCACCATATTTTTATGTAGCATACATTGGCAAATATAACTAGTATTTGATGCTTCAAAGGCACTCGTAGAGCTTCGTGGGAAGGCGAGGATAGAGGAAAACATCAAGAGAATTTAGCTTTGGTAAGGCAATGCCTAGTCCTTCACGCATGTCCACTGGCTTATCATCCTTGGTTTTAAATTCAAACCC
>NW_010358703.1:330-477 GCF_000414095.1 Morus notabilis | reverse complement strand
GGGTTGAGGGTTTGCGGTTTAGGATTTGGCATTTGGGGTTTAGGGTTCGAGGTTCAGGGTTTGGCGTTCGGGGTTCAGGGTTTGGGGTTTGAGGTTCGGGGTTCACGATTCACAGTTCAGGGTTCATGGTTCAGGGTTCAGGGTTCA
>NW_010358703.1:0-200 GCF_000414095.1 Morus notabilis | reverse complement strand
CGAGGTTCAGGTTTTAGGGTTTAGGGTTGAGGGTTTGGGTTTTGGGGATTAGGGTTTGGGTTTTGGGGATTAGGGTTCGGGGTTTAGGGTTTAGGGTTTAGGGTTTAGGGTTTAGGGTTTAGGGTTTGGGGTTTGGGGTTTGGGGTTTTTAGTCTGGGGTTTAGGGTTTGGGGTTTGGGGTTTGGGGTTTGGGGTTTAGG
>NW_010358702.1:281-516 GCF_000414095.1 Morus notabilis | reverse complement strand
CTTCGCAATCTACAATGGCCAAAGGAACGCTCAAAACTTTTGCTGTGTAGCGGCGCCCATCAACCGATAGATCTATTCTCTGTTTGCCCTCGACAACCGCCACAGAAACAGCAACATCTTTTGGTGTCGTAATGGGGCCCATCGGGCGTTAGATCGAAGCTCTCTGCGGCCCCTACACCCGCCACGGGAACGGCGAGAACTTTTGGTGTTGAAATGGGGCCCATCAGCGGTTTGA
>NW_010358702.1:0-131 GCF_000414095.1 Morus notabilis | reverse complement strand
GATAGCTTTTTTCTCTGTTGCCTCTCTACACCCGCCGCGGGAACGGCAACATCTTTTGGCGTCGTAACGGGGCCCATCATCTGTCATATCGAAGCTCTGTTCCCCCTCTACAATCGCCACGAATTTAGCGA
>NW_010358701.1:0-511 GCF_000414095.1 Morus notabilis | reverse complement strand
CTCTTCGCGCCCTACCACCGCCACTGGAATGGCGACAACGTTTGTTGTTCAAACGAGGCCCATCAGCGGTTAGATCGAAGCTCTTTTTGCGCTATATAACTGCCCCGGGAAGGGCAACAAATTTTGGTGTCGTAACGGGGCCCATCAGCCGTTAGATCGAAGCTCTCTTCGTGATCTACAACTGGCACGGGAACGGCGAAAACTTTTTATGTCGTAACGGGTCCCATAATCTGTCATATCAAAGCACTCTTCCCCCTCTACAACCGCTATGTATTTAGCGACAACTTTTTGTCTCGTAACAGGGCTGGCCCATCAGAGGTTATATCGAAGCTCTCTTCGCGCTCTACCACCGCCACAAGAATGGTGATAACGTTTGGTGTCGAAACGGGGCCGGCCCATCAGAGGTTATATCGAAGCTCTCTTCGCGCTCTACCACTAGAATGGCGACAACGTTTGGTGTATAAATGGGGCCCATCAGCTGTTAGATCGAAGCTCTCTTCGCGCTCTACAA
>NW_010358700.1:1172-1410 GCF_000414095.1 Morus notabilis | reverse complement strand
TTTTATGTCATAACGGGTCCCATAATCTGTCAGATCAAAGCTCTCTTCCTCATCTACAACCGCCACGAATTTAGCAACAACTTTTTGTGTTGTAATGGGGCCGGCCCATCAGAGGTTATAACGAAGCTCCCTTCGCGCTCTACAACCGCCCCGGGAAGGGCGACAAATGTTGGTGTCGTAACGGGGCCCATCAACCGTTAGATTAAAGAAGCTCTCTTCGCGATCTACGAATGGCACG
>NW_010358700.1:0-135 GCF_000414095.1 Morus notabilis | reverse complement strand
CTTTTTGTGTCGTAACGGGGCCGGCCCATCAGAGGTTATATCGAAGCTCTCTTCGCGCTCTTCCACCGCCACTAGAATGGCGAACGTTTTGGTGTCGTAACGCGGCCCATCAGCCATTAGATCGAAGCTCTCATC